>NW_027554734.1:0-46195 GCF_964188315.1 Podarcis muralis
CAGCAGAACACACTGCAACAATTGGGTGCTTGTCCCATTTGTGACATACCACAGATGAAGTCCCCACTTTGAAGCATTTACCATATAGAAATCCTCCTCCTCCTTTTGGCTGACCACTGTAAAAGCATGAGACCAAAGGAGCTGGACAGAAAGAGGAAACGTTGCACAATCTGGAAGAGTGTGAAAGAAGGAAAGAGTGGTAAAGGAAATAAAGAAAACAAAAAACCTGAGATTAGGTGGGGGGGGGGGAGAGAAGAAGAAAAGTCAAATCCAGAGGGAAAAGAGAGAGAGAAATTGGGCGGCCAATGGCCTGAGCGCAGGCCAATGGCCTGAGCGCAGGCCAATGGCCTGCTGGTTTTATACCTACTGCTGGGAGTGAAAAAGCTGCCTCTGATTGGTTGACAAGGCTGCTGGCATTGACAAACGGCTTCTGGTTGGTTGACAAGGCTGCTGGCTTTGCAAAGCTGCCTCTGGTTGGTTGACAAGGCTGCTGGCATTGACAAACGGCTTCTGGTTGGTTGACAAGGCTGCTGGGTTTGCAAAGCTGCCTCTGGTTGGTTGACAAGGCATTCTTTGATTGACAAGGCATCGGACCCTCCCCTTCACCTCATAGCTCACCAATTAACCCATTAACCAACGCATAGCCAAACCACTTGAAGGATTCCTGTTAATCTCTTTTCCTTAGGGTGTCCCTATTTTCAAAGGAGAAATGTTGGGGGGTATGGAGTTCTCCGACTCCCAAGCCGTCTGAAGGCAATCCTGTACAGTGAAGGTTTTTTTTTAAAAAAACGTCTAGTTTTTTATTATGTTTTTACACATCATGGATGCCGCCCAGAGCGGCCGGGCAACCCAGTGAGTTGTGTGGAGTATAAAGAATAAAATTACCATTATGAAATGGGGCGTCCCTGTGTCTCTGTGTGTGCGTGCTTGTGTAATGCACTTGGAGGGAAGAGCTGGCTGGAACTCTAAACAGAAGCAGCAGAACACACTGCAACAATTGGGTGCTTGTCCCATTTGTGACATACCACAGATGAAGTCCCCACTTTGAAGCATTTACCATATAGAAATCCTCCTCCTCCTTTTGGCTGACCACTGTAAAAGCATGAGACCAAAGGAGCTGGACAGAAAGAGGAAACGTTGCACAATCTGTAAGAGTGTGAAAGAAGGAAAGAGTGGTAAAGGAAATAAAGAAAACAAAAAACCTGAGATTAGGTGGGGGGGGGAGAGAAGAAGAAAAGTCAAATCCAGAGGGAAAAGAGAGAGAGAAATTGGGCGGCCAATGGCCTGAGCGCAGGCCAATGGCCTGAGCGCGCAGGCCAATGGCCTGAGCGCTCAGGCCATTGGCCGCCCAATTTCTCTCTCTCTTTTCCCTCTGGATTTGACTTTTCTTCTTCTCTCCCCCCCCCCACCTAATCTCAGGTTTTTTGTTTTCTTTATTAACCCAGTGAGTTGTGTGGAGTATAAAGAATAAAATTACCATTATGAAATGGGGCGTCCCTGTGTCTCTGTGTGTGCGTGCTTGTGTAATGCACTTGGAGGGAAGAGCTGGCTGGAACTCTAAACAGAAGCAGCAGAACACACTGCAACAATTGGGTGCTTGTCCCATTTGTGACATACCACAGATGAAGTCCCCACTTTGAAGCATTTACCATATAGAAATCCTCCTCCTCCTGTTGGACGACCACTGTAAAAGCATGAGACCAAAGGAGCTGGACAGAAAGAGGAAACGTTGCACAATCTGGAAGAGTGTGAAAGAAGGAAAGAGTGGTAAAGGAAATAAAGAAAACAAAAAACCTGAGATTAGGTGGGGGGGGGGGGGAGAGAAGAAGAAAAGTCAAATCCAGAGGGAAAAGAGAGAGAGAAATTGGGCGGCCAATGGCCTGAGCGCAGGCCAATGGCCTGAGCGCAGGCCAATGGCCTGAGCGCAGGCCAATGGCCTGAGCGCAGGCCAATGGCCTGAGCGCAGGCCAATGGCCTGAGCGCAGGCCAATGGCCTGAGCGCAGGCCAATGGCCTGAGCGCAGGCCAATGGCCTGAGCGCAGGCCAATGGCCTGAGCGCAGGCCAATGGCCTGAGCGCAGGCCAATGGCCTGAGCGCAGGCCAATGGCCTGAGCGCAGGCCAATGGCCTGAGCGCAGGCCAATGGCCTGAGCGCAGGCCAATGGCCTGAGCGCAGGCCAATGGCCTGAGCGCAGGCCAATGGCCTGAGCGCAGGCCAATGGCCTGAGCGCAGGCCAATGGCCTGAGCGCAGGCCAATGGCCTGAGCGCAGGCCAATGGCCTGAGCGCAGGCCAATGGCCTGAGCGCAGGCCAGGCCTGCTGGTTTTATACCTACTGCTGGGAGTGAAAAAGCTGCCTCTGATTGGTTGACAAGGCTGCTGGCATTGACAAACGGCTTCTGGTTGGTTGACAAGGCTGCTGGCTTTGCAAAGCTGCCTCTGGTTGGTTGACAAGGCTGCTGGCATTGACAAACGGCTTCTGGTTGGTTGACAAGGCTGCTGGGTTTGCAAAGCTGCCTCTGGTTGGTTGACAAGGCATTCTTTGATTGACAAGGCATCGGACCCTCCCCTTCACCTCATAGCTCACCAATTAACCCATTAACCAACGCATAGCCAAACCACTTGAAGGATTCCTGTTAATCTCTTTTCCTTAGGGTGTCCCTATTTTCAAAGGAGAAATGTTGGGGGGTATGGAGTTCTCCGACTCCCAAGCCGTCTGAAGGCAATCCTGTACAGTGAAGGGTTTTTTTTAAAAAAACGTCTAGTTTTTTATTATGTTTTTACACATCATGGATGCCGCCCAGAGCGGCCGGGGCAACCCAGTGAGTTGTGTGGAGTATAAAGAATAAAATTACCATTATGAAATGGGGCGTCCCTGTGTCTCTGTGTGTGCGTGCTTGTGTAATGCACTTGGAGGGAAGAGCTGGCTGGAACTCTAAACAGAAGCAGCAGAACACACTGCAACAATTGGGTGCTTGTCCCATTTGTGACATACCACAGATGAAGTCCCCACTTTGAAGCATTTACCATATAGAAATCCTCCTCCTCCTTTTGGCTGACCACTGTAAAAGCATGAGACCAAAGGAGCTGGACAGAAAGAGGAAACGTTGCACAATCTGGAAGAGTGTGAAAGAAGGAAAGAGTGGTAAAGGAAATAAAGAAAACAAAAAACCTGAGATTAGGTGGGGGGGGGGGGAGAGAAGAAGAAAAGTCAAATCCAGAGGGAAAAGAGAGAGAGAAATTGGGCGGCCAATGGCCTGAGCGCAGGCCAATGGCCTGCTGGTTTTATACCTACTGCTGGGAGTGAAAAAGCTGCCTCTGATTGGTTGACAAGGCTGCTGGCATTGACAAACGGCTTCTGGTTGGTTAACAAGGCTGCTGGGTTTGCAAAGCTGCCTCTGGTTGGTTGACAAGGCTGCTGGCATTGACAAACGGCTTCTGGTTGGTTGACAAGGCTGCTGGGTTTGCAAAGCTGCCTCTGGTTGGTTGACAAGGCATTCTTTGATTGACAAGGCATCGGACCCTCCCCTTCACCTCATAGCTCACCAATTAACCCATTAACCAACGCATAGCCAAACCACTTGAAGGATTCCTGTTAATCTCTTTTCCTTAGGGTGTCCCTATTTTCAAAGGAGAAATGTTGGGGGGTATGGAGTTCTCCGACTCCCAAGCCGTCTGAAGGCAATCCTGTACAGTGAAGGGTTTTTTTTAAAAAAAGTCTAGTTTTTTATTATGTTTTTACACATGATGGATGCCGCCCAGAGCGGCCGGGGCAACCCAGTGAGTTGTGTGGAGTATAAAGAATAAAATTACCATTATGAAATGGGGCGTCCCTGTGTCTCTGTGTGTGCGTGCTTGTGTAATGCACTTGGAGGGAAGAGCTGGCTGGAACTCTAAACAGAAGCAGCAGAACACACTGCAACAATTGGGTGCTTGTCCCATTTGTGACATACCACAGATGAAGTCCCCACTTTGAAGCATTTACCATATAGAAATCCTCCTCCTCCTT
Source organism: Podarcis muralis (assembly GCF_964188315.1). Taxonomy (NCBI): domain Eukaryota; kingdom Metazoa; phylum Chordata; class Lepidosauria; order Squamata; family Lacertidae; genus Podarcis; species Podarcis muralis. The sequence goes on from NW_027554734.1 coordinate 4,008, forward strand.
TTGGCTGACCACTGTAAAAGCATGAGACCAAAGGAGCTGGACAGAAAGAGGAAACGTTGCACAATCTGTAAGAGTGTGAAAGAAGGAAAGAGTGGTAAAGGAAATAAAGAAAACAAAAAACCTGAGATTAGGTGGGGGGGGGGAGAGAAGAAGAAAAGTCAAATCCAGAGGGAAAAGAGAGAGAGAAATTGGGCGGCCAATGGCCTGAGCTCAGGCCAATGGCCTGAGCGCGCAGGCCAATGGCCTGAGCGCTCAGGCCATTGGCCGCCCAATTTCTCTCTCTCTTTTCCCTCTGGATTTGACTTTTCTTCTTCTCTCCCCCCCCCCACCTGATCTCAGGTTTTTTGTTTTCTTTATTAACCCAGTGAGTTGTGTGGAGTATAAAGAATAAAATTACCATTATGAAATGGGGCGTCCCTGTGTCTCTGTGTGTGCGTGCTTGTGTAATGCACTTGGAGGGAAGAGCTGGCTGGAACTCTAAACAGAAGCAGCAGAACACACTGCAACAATTGGGTGCTTGTCCCATTTGTGACATACCACAGATGAAGTCCCCACTTTGAAGCATTTACCATATAGAAATCCTCCTCCTCCTTTTGGCTGACCACTGTAAAAGCATGAGACCAAAGGAGCTGGACAGAAAGAGGAAACGTTGCACAATCTGGAAGAGTGTGAAAGAAGGAAAGAGTGGTAAAGGAAATAAAGAAAACAAAAAACCTGAGATTAGGTGGGGGGGGGGGAGAGAAGAAGAAAAGTCAAATCCAGAGGGAAAAGAGAGAGAGAAATTGGGCGGCCAATGGCCTGAGCGCAGGCCAATGGCCTGAGCGCAGGCCAATGGCCTGCTGGTTTTATACCTACTGCTGGGAGTGAAAAAGCTGCCTCTGATTGGTTGACAAGGCTGCTGGCATTGACAAACGGCTTATGGTTGGTTGACAAGGCTGCTGGCTTTGCAAAGCTGCCTCTGGTTGGTTGACAAGGCTGCTGGCATTGACAAACGGCTTCTGGTTGGTTGACAAGGCTGCTGGGTTTGCAAAGCTGCCTCTGGTTGGTTGACAAGGCATTCTTTGATTGACAAGGCATCGGACCCTCCCCTTCACCTCATAGCTCACCAATTAACCCATTAACCAACGCATAGCCAAACCACTTGAAGGATTCCTGTTAATCTCTTTTCCTTAGGGTGTCCCTATTTTCAAAGGAGAAATGTTGGGGGGTATGGAGTTCTCCGACTCCCAAGCCGTCTGAAGGCAATCCTGTACAGTGAAGGTTTTTTTTTAAAAAAACGTCTAGTTTTTTATTATGTTTTTACACATCATGGATGCCGCCCAGAGCGGCCGGGGCAACCCAGTGAGTTGTGTGGAGTATAAAGAATAAAATTACCATTATGAAATGGGGCGTCCCTGTGTCTCTGTGTGTGCGTGCTTGTGTAATGCACTTGGAGGGAAGAGCTGGCTGGAACTCTAAACAGAAGCAGCAGAACACACTGCAACAATTGGGTGCTTGTCCCATTTGTGACATACCACAGATGAAGTCCCCACTTTGAAGCATTTACCATATAGAAATCCTCCTCCTCCTTTTGGCTGACCACTGTAAAAGCATGAGACCAAAGGAGCTGGACAGAAAGAGGAAACGTTGCACAATCTGTAAGAGTGTGAAAGAAGGAAAGAGTGGTAAAGGAAATAAAGAAAACAAAAAACCTGAGATTAGGTGGGGGGGGGGGGAGAGAAGAAGAAAAGTCAAATCCAGAGGGAAAAGAGAGAGAGAAATTGGGCGGCCAATGGCCTGAGCGCAGGCCAATGGCCTGAGCGCGCAGGCCAATGGCCTGAGCGCTCAGGCCATTGGCCGCCCAATTTCTCTCTCTCTTTTCCCTCTGGATTTGACTTTTCTTCTTCTCTCCCCCCCCCCACCTAATCTCAGGTTTTTTGTTTTCTTTATTAACCCAGTGAGTTGTGTGGAGTATAAAGAATAAAATTACCATTATGAAATGGGGCGTCCCTGTGTCTCTGTGTGTGCGTGCTTGTGTAATGCACTTGGAGGGAAGAGCTGGCTGGAACTCTAAACAGAAGCAGCAGAACACACTGCAACAATTGGGTGCTTGTCCCATTTGTGACATACCACAGATGAAGTCCCCACATTGAAGCATTTACCATATAGAAATCCTCCTCCTCCTGTTGGACGACCACTGTAAAAGCATGAGACCAAAGGAGCTGGACAGAAAGAGGAAACGTTGCACAATCTGTAAGAGTGTGAAAGAAGGAAAGAGTGGTAAAGGAAATAAAGAAAACAAAAAACCTGAGATTAGGTGGGGGGGGGGGAGAGAAGAAGAAAAGTCAAATCCAGAGGGAAAAGAGAGAGAGAAATTGGGCGGCCAATGGCCTGAGCGCAGGCCAATGGCCTGAGCGCGCAGGCCAATGGCCTGAGCGCTCAGGCCATTGGCCGCCCAATTTCTCTCTCTCTTTTCCCTCTGGATTTGACTTTTCTTCTTCTCTCCCCCCCCCCACCTAATCTCAGGTTTTTTGTTTTCTTTATTAACCCAGTGAGTTGTGTGGAGTATAAAGAATAAAATTACCATTATGAAATGGGGCGTCCCTGTGTCTCTGTGTGTGCGTGCTTGTGTAATGCACTTGGAGGGAAGAGCTGGCTGGAACTCTAAACAGAAGCAGCAGAACACACTGCAACAATTGGGTGCTTGTCCCATTTGTGACATACCACAGATGAAGTCCCCACTTTGAAGCATTTACCATATAGAAATCCTCCTCCTCCTTTTGGCTGACCACTGTAAAAGCATGAGACCAAAGGAGCTGGACAGAAAGAGGAAACGTTGCACAATCTGGAAGAGTGTGAAAGAAGGAAAGAGTGGTAAAGGAAATAAAGAAAACAAAAAACCTGAGATTAGGTGGGGGGGGGGGGAGAGAAGAAGAAAAGTCAAATCCAGAGGGAAAAGAGAGAGAGAAATTGGGCGGCCAATGGCCTGAGCGCAGGCCAATGGCCTGCTGGTTTTATACCTACTGCTGGGAGTGAAAAAGCTGCCTCTGATTGGTTGACAAGGCTGCTGGCATTGACAAACGGCTTCTGGTTGGTTGACAAGGCTGCTGGCTTTGCAAAGCTGCCTCTGGTTGGTTGACAAGGCTGCAGGCATTGACAAACGGCTTCTGGTTGGTTGACAAGGCTGCTGGGTTTGCAAAGCTGCCTCTGGTTGGTTGACAAGGCATTCTTTGATTGACAAGGCATCGGACCCTCCCCTTCACCTCATAGCTCACCAATTAACCCATTAACCAACGCATAGCCAAACCACTTGAAGGATTCCTGTTAATCTCTTTTCCTTAGGGTGTCCCTATTTTCAAAGGAGAAATGTTGGGGGGTATGGAGTTCTCCGACTCCCAAGCCGTCTGAAGGCAATCCTGTACAGTGAAGGGTTTTTTTTAAAAAAACGTCTAGTTTTTTATTATGTTTTTACACATCATGGATGCCGCCCAGAGCGGCCGGGGCAACCCAGTGAGTTGTGTGGAGTATAAAGAATAAAATTACCATTATGAAATGGGGCGTCCCTGTGTCTCTGTGTGTGCGTGCTTGTGTAATGCACTTGGAGGGAAGAGCTGGCTGGAACTCTAAACAGAAGCAGCAGAACACACTGCAACAATTGGGTGCTTGTCCCATTTGTGACATACCACAGATGAAGTCCCCACTTTGAAGCATTTACCATATAGAAATCCTCCTCCTCCTTTTGGCTGACCACTGTAAAAGCATGAGACCAAAGGAGCTGGACAGAAAGAGGAAACGTTGCACAATCTGGAAGAGTGTGAAAGAAGGAAAGAGTGGTAAAGGAAATAAAGAAAACAAAAAACCTGAGATTAGGTGGGGGGGGGGGAGAGAAGAAGAAAAGTCAAATCCAGAGGGAAAAGAGAGAGAGAAATTGGGCGGCCAATGGCCTGAGCGCAGGCCAATGGCCTGCTGGTTTTATACCTACTGCTGGGAGTGAAAAAGCTGCCTCTGATTGGTTGACAAGGCTGCTGGCATTGACAAACGGCTTCTGGTTGGTTGACAAGGCTGCTGGCTTTGCAAAGCTGCCTCTGGTTGGTTGACAAGGCTGCTGGCATTGACAAACGGCTTCTGGTTGGTTGACAAGGCTGCTGGGTTTGCAAAGCTGCCTCTGGTTGGTTGACAAGGCATTCTTTGATTGACAAGGCATCGGACCCTCCCCTTCACCTCATAGCTCACCAATTAACCCATTAACCAACGCATAGCCAAACCACTTGAAGGATTCCTGTTAATCTCTTTTCCTTAGGGTGTCCCTATTTTCAAAGGAGAAATGTTGGGGGGTATGGAGTTCTCCGACTCCCAAGCCGTCTGAAGGCAATCCTGTACAGTGAAGGGTTTTTTTTAAAAAAACGTCTAGTTTTTTATTATGTTTTTACACATCATGGATGCCGCCCAGAGCGGCCGGGGCAACCCAGTGAGTTGTGTGGAGTATAAAGAATAAAATTACCATTATGAAATGGGGCGTCCCTGTGTCTCTGTGTGTGCGTGCTTGTGTAATGCACTTGGAGGGAAGAGCTGGCTGGAACTCTAAACAGAAGCAGCAGAACACACTGCAACAATTGGGTGCTTGTCCCATTTGTGACATACCACAGATGAAGTCCCCACTTTGAAGCATTTACCATATAGAAATCCTCCTCCTCCTTTTGGCTGACCACTGTAAAAGCATGAGACCAAAGGAGCTGGACAGAAAGAGGAAACGTTGCACAATCTGGAAGAGTGTGAAAGAAGGAAAGAGTGGTAAAGGAAATAAAGAAAACAAAAAACCTGAGATTAGGTGGGGGGGGGGGGGGAGAGAAGAAGAAAAGTCAAATCCAGAGGGAAAAGAGAGAGAGAAATTGGGCGGCCAATGGCCTGAGCGCAGGCCAATGGCCTGAGCGCTCAGGCCATTGGCCGCCCAATTTCTCTCTCTCTTTTCCCTCTGGATTTGACTTTTCTTCTTCTCTCCCCCCCCCCCACCTAATCTCAGGTTTTTTGTTTTCTTTATTAACCCAGTGAGTTGTGTGGAGTATAAAGAATAAAATTACCATTATGAAATGGGGCGTCCCTGTGTCTCTGTGTGTGCGTGCTTGTGTAATGCACTTGGAGGGAAGAGCTGGCTGGAACTCTAAACAGAAGCAGCAGAACACACTGCAACAATTGGGTGCTTGTCCCATTTGTGACATACCACAGATGAAGTCCCCACTTTGAAGCATTTACCATATAGAAATCCTCCTCCTCCTTTTGGCTGACCACTGTAAAAGCATGAGACCAAAGGAGCTGGACAGAAAGAGGAAACGTTGCACAATCTGGAAGAGTGTGAAAGAAGGAAAGAGTGGTAAAGGAAATAAAGAAAACAAAAAACCTGAGATTAGGTGGGGGGGGGAGAGAAGAAGAAAAGTCAAATCCAGAGGGAAAAGAGAGAGAGAAATTGGGCGGCCAATGGCCTGAGCGCAGGCCAATGGCCTGCTGGTTTTATACCTACTGCTGGGAGTGAAAAAGCTGCCTCTGATTGGTTGACAAGGCTGCTGGCATTGACAAACGGCTTCTGGTTGGTTAACAAGGCTGCTGGGTTTGCAAAGCTGCCTCTGGTTGGTTGACAAGGCTGCTGGCATTGACAAACGGCTTCTGGTTGGTTGACAAGGCTGCTGGGTTTGCAAAGCTGCCTCTGGTTGGTTGACAAGGCATTCTTTGATTGACAAGGCATCGGACCCTCCCCTTCACCTCATAGCTCACCAATTAACCCATTAACCAACGCATAGCCAAACCACTTGAAGGATTCCTGTTAATCTCTTTTCCTTAGGGTGTCCCTATTTTCAAAGGAGAAATGTTGGGGGGTATGGAGTTCTCCGACTCCCAAGCCGTCTGAAGGCAATCCTGTACAGTGAAGGGTTTTTTTTAAAAAAAGTCTAGTTTTTTATTATGTTTTTACACATGATGGATGCCGCCCAGAGCGGCCGGGGCAACCCAGTGAGTTGTGTGGAGTATAAAGAATAAAATTACCATTATGAAATGGGGAGTCCCTGTGTCTCTGTGTGTGCGTGCTTGTGTAATGCACTTGGAGGGAAGAGCTGGCTGGAACTCTAAACAGAAGCAGCAGAACACACTGCAACAATTGGGTGCTTGTCCCATTTGTGACATACCACAGATGAAGTCCCCACTTTGAAGCATTTACCATATAGAAATCCTCCTCCTCCTTTTGGCTGACCACTGTAAAAGCATGAGACCAAAGGAGCTGGACAGAAAGAGGAAACGTTGCACAATCTGGAAGAGTGTGAAAGAAGGAAAGAGTGGTAAAGGAAATAAAGAAAACAAAAAACCTGAGATTAGGTGGGGGGGGGGGAGAAGAAGAAGAAAAGTCAAATCCAGAGGGAAAAGAGAGAGAGAAATTGGGCGGCCAATGGCCTGAGCGCAGGCCAATGGCCTGCTGGTTTTATACCTACTGCTGGGAGTGAAAAAGCTGCCTCTGATTGGTTGACAAGGCTGCTGGCATTGACAAACGGCTTCTGGTTGGTTAACAAGGCTGCTGGGTTTGCAAAGCTGCCTCTGGTTGGTTGACAAGGCTGCTGGCATTGACAAACGGCTTCTGGTTGGTTGACAAGGCTGCTGGGTTTGCAAAGCTGCCTCTGGTTGGTTGACAAGGCATTCTTTGATTGACAAGGCATCGGACCCTCCCCTTCACCTCATAGCTCACCAATTAACCCATTAACCAACGCATAGCCAAACCACTTGAAGGATTCCTGTTAATCTCTTTTCCTTAGGGTGTCCCTATTTTCAAAGGAGAAATGTTGGGGGGTATGGAGTTCTCCGACTCCCAAGCCGTCTGAAGGCAATCCTGTACAGTGAAGGGTTTTTTTTAAAAACAGTCTAGTTTTTTATTATGTTTTTACACATGATGGATGCCGCCCAGAGCGGCCGGGGCAACCCAGTGAGTTGTGTGGAGTATAAAGAATAAAATTACCATTATGAAATGGGGCGTCCCTGTGTCTCTGTGTGTGCGTGCTTGTGTAATGCACTTGGAGGGAAGAGCTGGCTGGAACTCTAAACAGAAGCAGCAGAACACACTGCAACAATTGGGTGCTTGTCCCATTTGTGACATACCACAGATGAAGTCCCCACTTTGAAGCATTTACCATATAGAAATCCTCCTCCTCCTTTTGGCTGACCACTGTAAAAGCATGAGACCAAAGGAGCTGGACAGAAAGAGGAAACGTTGCACAATCTGTAAGAGTGTGAAAGAAGGAAAGAGTGGTAAAGGAAATAAAGAAAACAAAAAACCTGAGATTAGGTGGGGGGGGGGGAGAGAAGAAGAAAAGTCAAATCCAGAGGGAAAAGAGAGAGAGAAATTGGGCGGCCAATGGCCTGAGCGCAGGCCAATGGCCTGAGCGCGCAGGCCAATGGCCTGAGCGCTCAGGCCATTGGCCGCCCAATTTCTCTCTCTCTTTTCCCTCTGGATTTGACTTTTCTTCTTCTCTCCCCCCCCCCCACCTAATCTCAGGTTTTTTGTTTTCTTTATTAACCCAGTGAGTTGTGTGGAGTATAAAGAATAAAATTACCATTATGAAATGGGGCGTCCCTGTGTCTCTGTGTGTGCGTGCTTGTGTAATGCACTTGGAGGGAAGAGCTGGCTGGAACTCTAAACAGAAGCAGCAGAACACACTGCAACAATTGGGTGCTTGTCCCATTTGTGACATACCACAGATGAAGTCCCCACTTTGAAGCATTTACCATATAGAAATCCTCCTCCTCCTTTTGGCTGACCACTGTAAAAGCATGAGACCAAAGGAGCTGGACAGAAAGAGGAAACGTTGCACAATCTGGAAGAGTGTGAAAGAAGGAAAGAGTGGTAAAGGAAATAAAGAAAACAAAAAACCTGAGATTAGGTGGGGGGGGGGGAGAGAAGAAGAAAAGTCAAATCCAGAGGGAAAAGAGAGAGAGAAATTGGGCGGCCAATGGCCTGAGCGCAGGCCAATGGCCTGCTGGTTTTATACCTACTGCTGGGAGTGAAAAAGCTGCCTCTGATTGGTTGACAAGGCTGCTGGCATTGACAAACGGCTTCTGGTTGGTTGACAAGGCTGCTGGCTTTGCAAAGCTGCCTCTGGTTGGTTGACAAGGCTGCTGGCATTGACAAACGGCTTCTGGTTGGTTGACAAGGCTGCTGGGTTTGCAAAGCTGCCTCTGGTTGGTTGACAAGGCATTCTTTGATTGACAAGGCATCGGACCCTCCCCTTCACCTCATAGCTCACCAATTAACCCATTAACCAACGCATAGCCAAACCACTTGAAGGATTCCTGTTAATCTCTTTTCCTTAGGGTGTCCCTATTTTCAAAGGAGAAATGTTGGGGGGTATGGAGTTCTCCGACTCCCAAGCCGTCTGAAGGCAATCCTGTACAGTGAAGGTTTTTTTTTTAAAAAAACGTCTAGTTTTTTATTATGTTTTTACACATCATGGATGCCGCCCAGAGCGGCCGGGGCAACCCAGTGAGTTGTGTGGAGTATAAAGAATAAAATTACCATTATGAAATGGGGCGTCCCTGTGTCTCTGTGTGTGCGTGCTTGTGTAATGCACTTGGAGGGAAGAGCTGGCTGGAACTCTAAACAGAAGCAGCAGAACACACTGCAACAATTGGGTGCTTGTCCCATTTGTGACATACCACAGATGAAGTCCCCACTTTGAAGCATTTACCATATAGAAATCCTCCTCCTCCTTTTGGCTGACCACTGTAAAAGCATGAGACCAAAGGAGCTGGACAGAAAGAGGAAACGTTGCACAATCTGTAAGAGTGTGAAAGAAGGAAAGAGTGGTAAAGGAAATAAAGAAAACAAAAAACCTGAGATTAGGTGGGGGGGGGGAGAGAAGAAGAAAAGTCAAATCCAGAGGGAAAAGAGAGAGAGAAATTGGGCGGCCAATGGCCTGAGCGCAGGCCAATGGCCTGAGCGCGCAGGCCAATGGCCTGAGCGCTCAGGCCATTGGCCGCCCAATTTCTCTCTCTCTTTTCCCTCTGGATTTGACTTTTCTTCTTCTCTCCCCCCCCCACCTAATCTCAGGTTTTTTGTTTTCTTTATTAACCCAGTGAGTTGTGTGGAGTATAAAGAATAAAATTACCATTATGAAATGGGGCGTCCCTGTGTCTCTGTGTGTGCGTGCTTGTGTAATGCACTTGGAGGGAAGAGCTGGCTGGAACTCTAAACAGAAGCAGCAGAACACACTGCAACAATTGGGTGCTTGTCCCATTTGTGACATACCACAGATGAAGTCCCCACTTTGAAGCATTTACCATATAGAAATCCTCCTCCTCCTGTTGGACGACCACTGTAAAAGCATGAGACCAAAGGAGCTGGACAGAAAGAGGAAACGTTGCACAATCTGGAAGAGTGTGAAAGAAGGAAAGAGTGGTAAAGGAAATAAAGAAAACAAAAAACCTGAGATTAGGTGGGGGGGGGGGGGAGAGAAGAAGAAAAGTCAAATCCAGAGGGAAAAGAGAGAGAGAAATTGGGCGGCCAATGGCCTGAGCGCAGGCCAATGGCCTGAGCGCAGGCCAATGGCCTGAGCGCAGGCCAATGGCCTGAGCGCAGGCCAATGGCCTGAGCGCAGGCCAATGGCCTGAGCGCAGGCCAATGGCCTGAGCGCAGGCCAATGGCCTGAGCGCAGGCCAATGGCCTGAGCGCAGGCCAATGGCCTGAGCGCAGGCCAATGGCCTGAGCGCAGGCCAATGGCCTGAGCGCAGGCCAATGGCCTGAGCGCAGGCCAATGGCCTGAGCGCAGGCCAATGGCCTGAGCGCAGGCCAATGGCCTGAGCGCAGGCCAATGGCCTGAGCGCAGGCCAATGGCCTGAGCGCAGGCCAATGGCCTGAGCGCAGGCCAATGGCCTGAGCGCAGGCCAGGCCTGCTGGTTTTATACCTACTGCTGGGAGTGAAAAAGCTGCCTCTGATTGGTTGACAAGGCTGCTGGCATTGACAAACGGCTTCTGGTTGGTTGACAAGGCTGCTGGCTTTGCAAAGCTGCCTCTGGTTGGTTGACAAGGCTGCTGGCATTGACAAACGGCTTCTGGTTGGTTGACAAGGCTGCTGGGTTTGCAAAGCTGCCTCTGGTTGGTTGACAAGGCATTCTTTGATTGACAAGGCATCGGACCCTCCCCTTCACCTCATAGCTCACCAATTAACCCATTAACCAACGCATAGCCAAACCACTTGAAGGATTCCTGTTAATCTCTTTTCCTTAGGGTGTCCCTATTTTCAAAGGAGAAATGTTGGGGGGTATGGAGTTCTCCGACTCCCAAGCCGTCTGAAGGCAATCCTGTACAGTGAAGGGTTTTTTTTAAAAAAACGTCTAGTTTTTTATTATGTTTTTACACATCATGGATGCCGCCCAGAGCGGCCGGGGCAACCCAGTGAGTTGTGTGGAGTATAAAGAATAAAATTACCATTATGAAATGGGGCGTCCCTGTGTCTCTGTGTGTGCGTGCTTGTGTAATGCACTTGGAGGGAAGAGCTGGCTGGAACTCTAAACAGAAGCAGCAGAACACACTGCAACAATTGGGTGCTTGTCCCATTTGTGACATACCACAGATGAAGTCCCCACTTTGAAGCATTTACCATATAGAAATCCTCCTCCTCCTTTTGGCTGACCACTGTAAAAGCATGAGACCAAAGGAGCTGGACAGAAAGAGGAAACGTTGCACAATCTGGAAGAGTGTGAAAGAAGGAAAGAGTGGTAAAGGAAATAAAGAAAACAAAAAACCTGAGATTAGGTGGGGGGGGGGGAGAGAAGAAGAAAAGTCAAATCCAGAGGGAAAAGAGAGAGAGAAATTGGGCGGCCAATGGCCTGAGCGCAGGCCAATGGCCTGCTGGTTTTATACCTACTGCTGGGAGTGAAAAAGCTGCCTCTGATTGGTTGACAAGGCTGCTGGCATTGACAAACGGCTTCTGGTTGGTTGACAAGGCTGCTGGCTTTGCAAAGCTGCCTCTGGTTGGTTGACAAGGCTGCTGGTATTGACAAACGGCTTCTGGTTGGTTGACAAGGCTGCTGGGTTTGCAAAGCTGCCTCTGGTTGGTTGACAAGGCATTCTTTGATTGACAAGGCATCGGACCCTCCCCTTCACCTCATAGCTCACCAATTAACCCATTAACCAACGCATAGCCAAACCACTTGAAGGATTCCTGTTAATCTCTTTTCCTTAGGGTGTCCCTATTTTCAAAGGAGAAATGTTGGGGGGTATGGAGTTCTCCGACTCCCAAGCCGTCTGAAGGCAATCCTGTACAGTGAAGGGTTTTTTTTAAAAAAAGTCTAGTTTTTTATTATGTTTTTACACATGATGGATGCCGCCCAGAGCGGCCGGGGCAACCCAGTGAGTTGTGTGGAGTATAAAGAATAAAATTACCATTATGAAATGGGGCGTCCCTGTGTCTCTGTGTGTGCGTGCTTGTGTAATGCACTTGGAGGGAAGAGCTGGCTGGAACTCTAAACAGAAGCAGCAGAACACACTGCAACAATTGGGTGCTTGTCCCATTTGTGACATACCACAGATGAAGTCCCCACTTTGAAGCATTTACCATATAGAAATCCTCCTCCTCCTTTTGGCTGACCACTGTAAAAGCATGAGACCAAAGGAGCTGGACAGAAAGAGGAAACGTTGCACAATCTGGAAGAGTGTGAAAGAAGGAAAGAGTGGTAAAGGAAATAAAGAAAACAAAAAACCTGAGATTAGGTGGGGGGGGGGGAGAGAAGAAGAAAAGTCAAATCCAGAGGGAAAAGAGAGAGAGAAATTGGGCGGCCAATGGCCTGAGCGCAGGCCAATGGCCTGCTGGTTTTATACCTACTGCTGGGAGTGAAAAAGCTGCCTCTGATTGGTTGACAAGGCTGCTGGCATTGACAAACGGCTTCTGGTTGGTTAACAAGGCTGCTGGGTTTGCAAAGCTGCCTCTGGTTGGTTGACAAGGCTGCTGGCATTGACAAACGGCTTCTGGTTGGTTGACAAGGCTGCTGGGTTTGCAAAGCTGCCTCTGGTTGGTTGACAAGGCATTCTTTGATTGACAAGGCATCGGACCCTCCCCTTCACCTCATAGCTCACCAATTAACCCATTAACCAACGCATAGCCAAACCACTTGAAGGATTCCTGTTAATCTCTTTTCCTTAGGGTGTCCCTATTTTCAAAGGAGAAATGTTGGGGGGTATGGAGTTCTCCGACTCCCAAGCCGTCTGAAGGCAATCCTGTACAGTGAAGGGTTTTTTTTAAAAAAAGTCTAGTTTTTTATTATGTTTTTACACATGATGGATGCCGCCCAGAGCGGCCGGGGCAACCCAGTGAGTTGTGTGGAGTATAAAGAATAAAATTACCATTATGAAATGGGGCGTCCCTGTGTCTCTGTGTGTGCGTGCTTGTGTAATGCACTTGGAGGGAAGAGCTGGCTGGAACTCTAAACAGAAGCAGCAGAACACACTGCAACAATTGGGTGCTTGTCCCATTTGTGACATACCACAGATGAAGTCCCCACTTTGAAGCATTTACCATATAGAAATCCTCCTCCTCCTTTTGGCTGACCACTGTAAAAGCATGAGACCAAAGGAGCTGGACAGAAAGAGGAAACGTTGCACAATCTGGAAGAGTGTGAAAGAAGGAAAGAGTGGTAAAGGAAATAAAGAAAACAAAAAACCTGAGATTAGGTGGGGGGGGGGAGAGAAGAAGAAAAGTCAAATCCAGAGGGAAAAGAGAGAGAGAAATTGGGCGGCCAATGGCCTGAGCGCAGGCCAATGGCCTGAGCGCAGGCCAATGGCCTGCTGGTTTTATACCTACTGCTGGGAGTGAAAAAGCTGCCTCTGATTGGTTGACAAGGCTGCTGGCATTGACAAACGGCTTCTGGTTGGTTGACAAGGCTGCTGGCTTTGCAAAGCTGCCTCTGGTTGGTTGACAAGGCTGCTGGCATTGACAAACGGCTTCTGGTTGGTTGACAAGGCTGCTGGGTTTGCAAAGCTGCCTCTGGTTGGTTGACAAGGCATTCTTTGATTGACAAGGCATCGGACCCTCCCCTTCACCTCATAGCTCACCAATTAACCCATTAACCAACGCATAGCCAAACCACTTGAAGGATTCCTGTTAATCTCTTTTCCTTAGGGTGTCCCTATTTTCAAAGGAGAAATGTTGGGGGGTATGGAGTTCTCCGACTCCCAAGCCGTCTGAAGGCAATCCTGTACAGTGAAGGTTTTTTTTTAAAAAAACGTCTAGTTTTTTATTATGTTTTTACACATCATGGATGCCGCCCAGAGCGGCCGGGGCAACCCAGTGAGTTGTGTGGAGTATAAAGAATAAAATTACCATTATGAAATGGGGCGTCCCTGTGTCTCTGTGTGTGCGTGCTTGTGTAATGCACTTGGAGGGAAGAGCTGGCTGGAACTCTAAACAGAAGCAGCAGAACACACTGCAACAATTGGGTGCTTGTCCCATTTGTGACATACCACAGATGAAGTCCCCACTTTGAAGCATTTACCATATAGAAATCCTCCTCCTCCTTTTGGCTGACCACTGTAAAAGCATGAGACCAAAGGAGCTGGACAGAAAGAGGAAACGTTGCACAATCTGTAAGAGTGTGAAAGAAGGAAAGAGTGGTAAAGGAAATAAAGAAAACAAAAAACCTGAGATTAGGTGGAGGGGGGGAGAGAAGAAGAAAAGTCAAATCCAGAGGGAAAAGAGAGAGAGAAATTGGGCGGCCAATGGCCTGAGCGCAGGCCAATGGCCTGAGCGCGCAGGCCAATGGCCTGAGCGCTCAGGCCATTGGCCGCCCAATTTCTCTCTCTCTTTTCCCTCTGGATTTGACTTTTCTTCTTCTCTCCCCCCCCCACCTAATCTCAGGTTTTTTGTTTTCTTTATTAACCCAGTGAGTTGTGTGGAGTATAAAGAATAAAATTACCATTATGAAATGGGGCGTCCCTGTGTCTCTGTGTGTGCGTGCTTGTGTAATGCACTTGGAGGGAAGAGCTGGCTGGAACTCTAAACAGAAGCAGCAGAACACACTGCAACAATTGGGTGCTTGTCCCATTTGTGACATACCACAGATGAAGTCCCCACTTTGAAGCATTTACCATATAGAAATCCTCCTCCTCCTGTTGGACGACCACTGTAAAAGCATGAGACCAAAGGAGCTGGACAGAAAGAGGAAACATTGCACAATCTGGAAGAGTGTGAAAGAAGGAAAGAGTAGTAAAGGAAATAAAGAAAACAAAAAACCTGAGATTAGGTGGGGGGGGGGGGGAGAGAAGAAGAAAAGTCAAATCCAGAGGGAAAAGAGAGAGAGAAATTGGGCGGCCAATGGCCTGAGCGCAGGCCAATGGCCTGAGCGCAGGCCAATGGCCTGAGCGCAGGCCAATGGCCTGAGCGCAGGCCAATGGCCTGAGCGCAGGCCAATGGCCTGAGCGCAGGCCAATGGCCTGAGCGCAGGCCAATGGCCTGAGCGCAGGCCAATGGCCTGAGCGCAGGCCAATGGCCTGAGCGCAGGCCAATGGCCTGAGCGCAGGCCAATGGCCTGAGCGCAGGCCAATGGCCTGAGCGCAGGCCAATGGCCTGAGCGCAGGCCAATGGCCTGAGCGCAGGCCAATGGCCTGAGCGCAGGCCAATGGCCTGAGCGCAGGCCAATGGCCTGAGCGCAGGCCAATGGCCTGAGCGCAGGCCAATGGCCTGAGCGCAGGCCAATGGCCTGAGCGCAGGCCAATGGCCTGAGCGCAGGCCAATGGCCTGAGCGCAGGCCAATGGCCTGAGCGCAGGCCAATGGCCTGAGCGCAGGCCAATGGCCTGAGCGCAGGCCAGGCCTGCTGGTTTTATACCTACTGCTGGGAGTGAAAAAGCTGCCTCTGATTGGTTGACAAGGCTGCTGGCATTGACAAACGGCTTCTGGTTGGTTGACAAGGCTGCTGGCTTTGCAAAGCTGCCTCTGGTTGGTTGACAAGGCTGCTGGCATTGACAAACGGCTTCTGGTTGGTTGACAAGGCTGCTGGGTTTGCAAAGCTGCCTCTGGTTGGTTGACAAGGCATTCTTTGATTGACAAGGCATCGGACCCTCCCCTTCACCTCATAGCTCACCAATTAACCCATTAACCAACGCATAGCCAAACCACTTGAAGGATTCCTGTTAATCTCTTTTCCTTAGGGTGTCCCTATTTTCAAAGGAGAAATGTTGGGGGGTATGGAGTTCTCCGACTCCCAAGCCGTCTGAAGGCAATCCTGTACAGTGAAGGGTTTTTTTTAAAAAAACGTCTAGTTTTTTATTATGTTTTTACACATCATGGATGCCGCCCAGAGCGGCCGGGGCAACCCAGTGAGTTGTGTGGAGTATAAAGAATAAAATTACCATTATGAAATGGGGCGTCCCTGTGTCTCTGTGTGTGCGTGCTTGTGTAATGCACTTGGAGGGAAGAGCTGGCTGGAACTCTAAACAGAAGCAGCAGAACACACTGCAACAATTGGGTGCTTGTCCCATTTGTGACATACCACAGATGAAGTCCCCACTTTGAAGCATTTACCATATAGAAATCCTCCTCCTCCTTTTGGCTGACCACTGTAAAAGCATGAGACCAAAGGAGCTGGACAGAAAGAGGAAACGTTGCACAATCTGGAAGAGTGTGAAAGAAGGAAAGAGTGGTAAAGGAAATAAAGAAAACAAAAAACCTGAGATTAGGTGGGGGGGGGGGAGAGAAGAAGAAAAGTCAAATCCAGAGGGAAAAGAGAGAGAGAAATTGGGCGGCCAATGGCCTGAGCGCAGGCCAATGGCCTGAGCGCAGGCCAATGGCCTGCTGGTTTTATACCTACTGCTGGGAGTGAAAAAGCTGCCTCTGATTGGTTGACAAGGCTGCTGGCATTGACAAACGGCTTCTGGTTGGTTGACAAGGCTGCTGGCTTTGCAAAGCTGCCTCTGGTTGGTTGACAAGGCTGCTGGTATTGACAAACGGCTTCTGGTTGGTTGACAAGGCTGCTGGGTTTGCAAAGCTGCCTCTGGTTGGTTGACAAGGCATTCTTTGATTGACAAGGCATCGGACCCTCCCCTTCACCTCATAGCTCACCAATTAACCCATTAACCAACGCATAGCCAAACCACTTGAAGGATTCCTGTTAATCTCTTTTCCTTAGGGTGTCCCTATTTTCAAAGGAGAAATGTTGGGGGGTATGGAGTTCTCCGACTCCCAAGCCGTCTTAAGGCAATCCTGTACAGTGAAGGGTTTTTTTTTAAAAAAGTCTAGTTTTTTATTATGTTTTTACACATGATGGATGCCGCCCAGAGCGGCCGGGGCAACCCAGTGAGTTGTGTGGAGTATAAAGAATAAAATTACCATTATGAAATGGGGCGTCCCTGTGTCTCTGTGTGTGCGTGCTTGTGTAATGCACTTGGAGGGAAGAGCTGGCTGGAACTCTAAACAGAAGCAGCAGAACACACTGCAACAATTGGGTGCTTGTCCCATTTGTGACATACCACAGATGAAGTCCCCACTTTGAAGCATTTACCATATAGAAATCCTCCTCCTCCTTTTGGCTGACCACTGTAAAAGCATGAGACCAAAGGAGCTGGACAGAAAGAGGAAACGTTGCACAATCTGGAAGAGTGTGAAAGAAGGAAAGAGTGGTAAAGGAAATAAAGAAAACAAAAAACCTGAGATTAGGTGGGGGGGGGGGGGGAGAGAAGAAGAAAAGTCAAATCCAGAGGGAAAAGAGAGAGAGAAATTGGGCGGCCAATGGCCTGAGCGCAGGCCAATGGCCTGAGCGCAGGCCAATGGCCTGCTGGTTTTATACCTACTGCTGGGAGTGAAAAAGCTGCCTCTGATTGGTTGACAAGGCTGCTGGCATTGACAAACGGCTTCTGGTTGGTTAACAAGGCTGCTGGGTTTGCAAAGCTGCCTCTGGTTGGTTGACAAGGCTGCTGGCATTGACAAACGGCTTCTGGTTGGTTGACAAGGCTGCTGGGTTTGCAAAGCTGCCTCTGGTTGGTTGACAAGGCATTCTTTGATTGACAAGGCATCGGACCCTCCCCTTCACCTCATAGCTCACCAATTAACCCATTAACCAACGCATAGCCAAACCACTTGAAGGATTCCTGTTAATCTCTTTTCCTTAGGGTGTCCCTATTTTCAAAGGAGAAATGTTGGGGGGTATGGAGTTCTCCGACTCCCAAGCCGTCTGAAGGCAATCCTGTACAGTGAAGGGTTTTTTTTAAAAAAAGTCTAGTTTTTTATTATGTTTTTACACATGATGGATGCCGCCCAGAGCGGCCGGGGCAACCCAGTGAGTTGTGTGGAGTATAAAGAATAAAATTACCATTATGAAATGGGGCGTCCCTGTGTCTCTGTGTGTGCGTGCTTGTGTAATGCACTTGGAGGGAAGAGCTGGCTGGAACTCTAAACAGAAGCAGCAGAACACACTGCAACAATTGGGTGCTTGTCCCATTTGTGACATACCACAGATGAAGTCCCCACTTTGAAGCATTTACCATATAGAAATCCTCCTCCTCCTTTTGGCTGACCACTGTAAAAGCATGAGACCAAAGGAGCTGGACAGAAAGAGGAAACGTTGCACAATCTGTAAGAGTGTGAAAGAAGGAAAGAGTGGTAAAGGAAATAAAGAAAACAAAAAACCTGAGATTAGGTGGGGGGGGGGAGAGAAGAAGAAAAGTCAAATCCAGAGGGAAAAGAGAGAGAGAAATTGGGCGGCCAATGGCCTGAGCGCGCAGGCCAATGGCCTGAGCGCTCAGGCCATTGGCCGCCCAATTTCTCTCTCTCTTTTCCCTCTGGATTTGACTTTTCTTCTTCTCTCCCCCCCCCCACCTAATCTCAGGTTTTTTGTTTTCTTTATTAACCCAGTGAGTTGTGTGGAGTATAAAGAATAAAATTACCATTATGAAATGGGGCGTCCCTGTGTCTCTGTGTGTGCGTGCTTGTGTAATGCACTTGGAGGGAAGAGCTGGCTGGAACTCTAAACAGAAGCAGCAGAACACACTGCAACAATTGGGTGCTTGTCCCATTTGTGACATACCACAGATGAAGTCCCCACTTTGAAGCATTTACCATATAGAAATCCTCCTCCTCCTTTTGGCTGACCACTGTAAAAGCATGAGACCAAAGGAGCTGGACAGAAAGAGGAAACGTTGCACAATCTGGAAGAGTGTGAAAGAAGGAAAGAGTGGTAAAGGAAATAAAGAAAACAAAAAACCTGAGATTAGGTGGGGGGGGGGAGAGAAGAAGAAAAGTCAAATCCAGAGGGAAAAGAGAGAGAGAAATTGGGGGGCCAATGGCCTGAGCGCAGGCCAATGGCCTGAGCGCAGGCCAATGGCCTGCTGGTTTTATACCTACTGCTGGGAGTGAAAAAGCTGCCTCTGATTGGTTGACAAGGCTGCTGGCATTGACAAACGGCTTATGGTTGGTTGACAAGGCTGCTGGCTTTGCAAAGCTGCCTCTGGTTGGTTGACAAGGCTGCTGGCATTGAAAAACGGCTTCTGGTTGGTTGACAAGGCTGCTGGGTTTGCAAAGCTGCCTCTGGTTGGTTGACAAGGCATTCTTTGATTGACAAGGCATCGGACCCTCCCCTTCACCTCATAGCTCACCAATTAACCCATTAACCAACGCATAGCCAAACCACTTGAAGGATTCCTGTTAATCTCTTTTCCTTAGGGTGTCCCTATTTTCAAAGGAGAAATGTTGGGGGGTATGGAGTTCTCCGACTCCCAAGCCGTCTGAAGGCAATCCTGTACAGTGAAGGTTTTTTTTTAAAAAAACGTCTAGTTTTTTATTATGTTTTTACACATCATGGATGCCGCCCAGAGCGGCCGGGGCAACCCAGTGAGTTGTGTGGAGTATAAAGAATAAAATTACCATTATGAAATGGGGCGTCCCTGTGTCTCTGTGTGTGCGTGCTTGTGTAATGCACTTGGAGGGAAGAGCTGGCTGGAACTCTAAACAGAAGCAGCAGAACACACTGCAACAATTGGGTGCTTGTCCCATTTGTGACATACCACAGATGAAGTCCCCACTTTGAAGCATTTACCATATAGAAATCCTCCTCCTCCTTTTGGCTGACCACTGTAAAAGCATGAGACCAAAGGAGCTGGACAGAAAGAGGAAACGTTGCACAATCTGTAAGAGTGTGAAAGAAGGAAAGAGTGGTAAAGGAAATAAAGAAAACAAAAAACCTGAGATTAGGTGGGGGGGGGGGGAGAGAAGAAGAAAAGTCAAATCCAGAGGGAAAAGAGAGAGAGAAATTGGGCGGCCAATGGCCTGAGCGCAGGCCAATGGCCTGAGCGCGCAGGCCAATGGCCTGAGCGCTCAGGCCATTGGCCGCCCAATTTCTCTCTCTCTTTTCCCTCTGGATTTGACTTTTCTTCTTCTCTCCCCCCCCCCACCTAATCTCAGGTTTTTTGTTTTCTTTATTAACCCAGTGAGTTGTGTGGAGTATAAAGAATAAAATTACCATTATGAAATGGGGCGTCCCTGTGTCTCTGTGTGTGCGTGCTTGTGTAATGCACTTGGAGGGAAGAGCTGGCTGGAACTCTAAACAGAAGCAGCAGAACACACTGCAACAATTGGGTGCTTGTCCCATTTGTGACATACCACAGATGAAGTCCCCACTTTGAAGCATTTACCATATAGAAATCCTCCTCCTCCTGTTGGACGACCACTGTAAAAGCATGAGACCAAAGGAGCTGGACAGAAAGAGGAAACGTTGCACAATCTGGAAGAGTGTGAAAGAAGGAAAGAGTGGTAAAGGAAAAAAAGAAAACAAAAAACCTGAGATTAGGTGGGGGGGGGGGAGAGAAGAAGAAAAGTCAAATCCAGAGGGAAAAGAGAGAGAGAAATTGGGCGGCCAATGGCCTGAGCGCAGGCCAATGGCCTGAGCGCAGGCCAATGGCCTGCTGGTTTTATACCTACTGCTGGGAGTGAAAAAGCTGCCTCTGATTGGTTGACAAGGCTGCTGGCATTGACAAACGGCTTCTGGTTGGTTGACAAGGCTGCTGGCTTTGCAAAGCTGCCTCTGGTTGGTTGACAAGGCTGCTGGCATTGACAAACGGCTTCTGGTTGGTTGACAAGGCTGCTGGGTTTGCAAAGCTGCCTCTGGTTGGTTGACAAGGCATTCTTTGATTGACAAGGCATCGGACCCTCCCCTTCACCTCATAGCTCACCAATTAACCCATTAACCAACGCATAGCCAAACCACTTGAAGGATTCCTGTTAATCTCTTTTCCTTAGGGTGTCCCTATTTTCAAAGGAGAAATGTTGGGGGGTATGGAGTTCTCCGACTCCCAAGCCGTCTGAAGGCAATCCTGTACAGTGAAGGGTTTTTTTTAAAAAAACGTCTAGTTTTTTATTATGTTTTTACACATCATGGATGCCGCCCAGAGCGGCCGGGGCAACCCAGTGAGTTGTGTGGAGTATAAAGAATAAAATTACCATTATGAAATGGGGCGTCCCTGTGTCTCTGTGTGTGCGTGCTTGTGTAATGCACTTGGAGGGAAGAGCTGGCTGGAACTCTAAACAGAAGCAGCAGAACACACTGCAACAATTGAGTGCTTGTCCCATTTGTGACATACCACAGATGAAGTCCCCACTTTGAAGCATTTACCATATAGAAATCCTCCTCCTCCTTTTGGCTGACCACTGTAAAAGCATGAGACCAAAGGAGCTGGACAGAAAGAGGAAACGTTGCACAATCTGGAAGAGTGTGAAAGAAGGAAAGAGTGGTAAAGGAAATAAAGAAAACAAAAAACCTGAGATTAGGTGGGGGGGGGGGAGAGAAGAAGAAAAGTCAAATCCAGAGGGAAAAGAGAGAGAGAAATTGGGCGGCCAATGGCCTGAGCGCAGGCCAATGGCCTGCTGGTTTTATACCTACTGCTGGGAGTGAAAAAGCTGCCTCTGATTGGTTGACAAGGCTGCTGGCATTGACAAACGGCTTCTGGTTGGTTGACAAGGCTGCTGGCTTTGCAAAGCTGCCTCTGGTTGGTTGACAAGGCTGCTGGCATTGACAAACGGCTTCTGGTTGGTTGACAAGGCTGCTGGGTTTGCAAAGCTGCCTCTGGTTGGTTGACAAGGCATTCTTTGATTGACAAGGCATCGGACCCTCCCCTTCACCTCATAGCTCACCAATTAACCCATTAACCAACGCATAGCCAAACCACTTGAAGGATTCCTGTTAATCTCTTTTCCTTAGGGTGTCCCTATTTTCAAAGGAGAAATGTTGGGGGGTATGGAGTTCTCCGACTCCCAAGCCGTCTGAAGGCAATCCTGTACAGTGAAGGGTTTTTTTAAAAAAAACGTCTAGTTTTTTATTATGTTTTTACACATCATGGATGCCGCCCAGAGCGGCCGGGGCAACCCAGTGAGTTGTGTGGAGTATAAAGAATAAAATTACCATTATGAAATGGGGCGTCCCTGTGTCTCTGTGTGTGCGTGCTTGTGTAATGCACTTGGAGGGAAGAGCTGGCTGGAACTCTAAACAGAAGCAGCAGAACACACTGCAACAATTGGGTGCTTGTCCCATTTGTGACATACCACAGATGAAGTCCCCACTTTGAAGCATTTACCATATAGAAATCCTCCTCCTCCTTTTGGCTGACCACTGTAAAAGCATGAGACCAAAGGAGCTGGACAGAAAGAGGAAACGTTGCACAATCTGTAAGAGTGTGAAAGAAGGAAAGAGTGGTAAAGGAAATAAAGAAAACAAAAAACCTGAGATTAGGTGGGGGGGGGGAGAGAAGAAGAAAAGTCAAATCCAGAGGGAAAAGAGAGAGAGAAATTGGGCGGCCAATGGCCTGAGCGCAGGCCAATGGCCTGAGCGCTCAGGCCATTGGCCGCCCAATTTCTCTCTCTCTTTTCCCTCTGGATTTGACTTTTCTTCTTCTCTCCCCCCCCCCCACATAATCTCAGGTTTTTTGTTTTCTTTATTAACCCAGTGAGTTGTGTGGAGTATAAAGAATAAAATTACCATTATGAAATGGGGCGTCCCTGTGTCTCTGTGTGTGCGTGCTTGTGTAATGCACTTGGAGGGAAGAGCTGGCTGGAACTCTAAACAGAAGCAGCAGAACACACTGCAACAATTGGGTGCTTGTCCCATTTGTGACATACCACAGATGAAGTCCCCACTTTGAAGCATTTACCATATAGAAATCCTCCTCCTCCTTTTGGCTGACCACTGTAAAAGCATGAGACCAAAGGAGCTGGACAGAAAGAGGAAACGTTGCACAATCTGGAAGAGTGTGAAAGAAGGAAAGAGTGGTAAAGGAAATAAAGAAAACAAAAAACCTGAGATTAGGTGGGGGGGGGGGGGAGAGAAGAAGAAAAGTCAAATCCAGAGGGAAAAGAGAGAGAGAAATTGGGCGGCCAATGGCCTGAGCGCAGGCCAATGGCCTGAGCGCAGGCCAATGGCCTGAGCGCAGGCCAATGGCCTGCTGGTTTTATACCTACTGCTGGGAGTGAAAAAGCTGCCTCTGATTGGTTGACAAGGCTGCTGGCATTGACAAACGGCTTCTGGTTGGTTGACAAGGCTGCTGGCTTTGCAAAGCTGCCTCTGGTTGGTTGACAAGGCTGCTGGCATTGACAAACGGCTTCTGGTTGGTTGACAAGGCTGCTGGGTTTGCAAAGCTGCCTCTGGTTGGTTGACAAGGCATTCTTTGATTGACAAGGCATCGGACCCTCCCCTTCACCTCATAGCTCACCAATTAACCCATTAACCAACGCATAGCCAAACCACTTGAAGGATTCCTGTTAATCTCTTTTCCTTAGGGTGTCCCTATTTTCAAAGGAGAAATGTTGGGGGGTATGGAGTTCTCCGACTCCCAAGCCGTCTGAAGGCAATCCTGTACAGTGAAGGGTTTTTTTTAAAAAAACGTCTAGTTTTTTATTATGTTTTTACACATCATGGATGCCGCCCAGAGCGGCCGGGGCAACCCAGTGAGTTGTGTGGAGTATAAAGAATAAAATTACCATTATGAAATGGGGCGTCCCTGTGTCTCTGTGTGTGCGTGCTTGTGTAATGCACTTGGAGGGAAGAGCTGGCTGGAACTCTAAACAGAAGCAGCAGAACACACTGCAACAATTGGGTGCTTGTCCCATTTGTGACATACCACAGATGAAGTCCCCACTTTGAAGCATTTACCATATAGAAATCCTCCTCCTCCTTTTGGCTGACCACTGTAAAAGCATGAGACCAAAGGAGCTGGACAGAAAGAGGAAACGTTGCACAATCTGTAAGAGTGTGAAAGAAGGAAAGAGTGGTAAAGGAAATAAAGAAAACAAAAAACCTGAGATTAGGTGGGGAGGGGGAGAGAAGAAGAAAAGTCAAATCCAGAGGGAAAAGAGAGAGAGAAATTGGGCGGCCAATGGCCTGAGCGCAGGCCAATGGCCTGAGCGCGCAGGCCAATGGCCTGAGCGCTCAGGCCATTGGCCGCCCAATTTCTATCTCTTTTCTGCCTGGATTTGACTTTTCTTCTTCTCTCCCCCCCCCCCCACCTAATCTCAGGTTTTTTGTTTTCTTTATTAACCCAGTGAGTTGTGTGGAGTATAAAGAATAAAATTACCATTATGAAATGGGGCGTCCCTGTGTCTCTGTGTGTGCGTGCTTGTGTAATGCACTTGGAGGGAAGAGCTGGCTGGAACTCTAAACAGAAGCAGCAGAACACACTGCAACAATTGGGTGCTTGTCCCATTTGTGACATACCACAGATGAAGTCCCCACTTTGAAGCATTTACCATATAGAAATCCTCCTCCTCCTTTTGGCTGACCACTGTAAAAGCATGAGACCAAAGGAGCTGGACAGAAAGAGGAAACGTTGCACAATCTGGAAGAGTGTGAAAGAAGGAAAGAGTGGTAAAGGAAATAAAGAAAACAAAAAACCTGAGATTAGGTGGGGGGGGGGGGGGGGAGAGAAGAAGAAAAGTCAAATCCAGAGGGAAAAGAGAGAGAGAAATTGGGCGGCCAATGGCCTGAGCGCAGGCCAATGGCCTGCTGGTTTTATACCTACTGCTGGGAGTGAAAAAGCTGCCTCTGATTGGTTGACAAGGCTGCTGGCATTGACAAACGGCTTCTGGTTGGTTGACAAGGCTGCTGGCTTTGCAAAGCTGCCTCTGGTTGGTTGACAAGGCTGCTGGCATTGACAAACGGCTTCTGGTTGGTTGACAAGGCTGCTGGGTTTGCAAAGCTGCCTCTGGTTGGTTGACAAGGCATTCTTTGATTGACAAGGCATCGGACCCTCCCCTTCACCTCATAGCTCACCAATTAACCCATTAACCAACGCATAGCCAAACCACTTGAAGGATTCCTGTTAATCTCTTTTCCTTAGGGTGTCCCTATTTTCAAAGGAGAAATGTTGGGGGGTATGGAGTTCTCCGACTCCCAAGCCGTCTGAAGGCAATCCTGTACAGTGAAGGGTTTTTTTTTAAAAAAACGTCTAGTTTTTTATTATGTTTTTACACATCATGGATGCCGCCCAGAGCGGCCGGGGCAACCCAGTGAGTTGTGTGGAGTATAAAGAATAAAATTACCATTATGAAATGGGGCGTCCCTGTGTCTCTGTGTGTGCGTGCTTGTGTAATGCACTTGGAGGGAAGAGCTGGCTGGAACTCTAAACAGAAGCAGCAGAACACACTGCAACAATTGGGTGCTTGTCCCATTTGTGACATACCACAGATGAAGTCCCCACTTTGAAGCATTTACCATATAGAAATCCTCCTCCTCCTTTTGGCTGACCACTGTAAAAGCATGAGACCAAAGGAGCTGGACAGAAAGAGGAAACGTTGCACAATCTGGAAGAGTGTGAAAGAAGGAAAGAGTGGTAAAGGAAATAAAGAAAACAAAAAACCTGAGATTAGGTGGGGGGGGGGGAGAGAAGAAGAAAAGTCAAATCCAGAGGGAAAAGAGAGAGAGAAATTGGGCGGCCAATGGCCTGAGCGCAGGCCAATGGCCTGAGCGCGCAGGCCAATGGCCTGAGCGCTCAGGCCATTGGCCGCCCAATTTCTCTCTCTCTTTTCCCTCTGGATTTGACTTTTCTTCTTCTCTCCCCCCCCCCACCTAATCTCAGGTTTTTTGTTTTCTTTATTAACCCAGTGAGTTGTGTGGAGTATAAAGAATAAAATTACCATTATGAAATGGGGCGTCCCTGTGTCTCTGTGTGTGCGTGCTTGTGTAATGCACTTGGAGGGAAGAGCTGGCTGGAACTCTAAACAGAAGCAGCAGAACACACTGCAACAATTGGGTGCTTGTCCCATTTGTGACATACCACAGATGAAGTCCCCACTTTGAAGCATTTACCATATAGAAATCCTCCTCCTCCTTTTGGCTGACCACTGTAAAAGCATGAGACCAAAGGAGCTGGACAGAAAGAGGAAACGTTGCACAATCTGGAAGAGTGTGAAAGAAGGAAAGAGTGGTAAAGGAAATAAAGAAAACAAAAAACCTGAGATTAGGTGGGGGGGGGGGAGAGAAGAAGAAAAGTCAAATCCAGAGGGAAAAGAGAGAGAGAAATTGGGCGGCCAATGGCCTGAGCGCAGGCCAATGGCCTGAGCGCAGGCCAATGGCCTGAGCGCAGGCCAATGGCCTGAGCGCAGGCCAATGGCCTGAGCGCAGGCCAATGGCCTGAGCGCAGGCCAATGGCCTGAGCGCAGGCCAATGGCCTGAGCGCAGGCCAATGGCCTGAGCGCAGGCCAATGGCCTGAGCGCAGGCCAATGGCCTGAGCGCAGGCCAATGGCCTGAGCGCAGGCCAATGGCCTGAGCGCAGGCCAATGGCCTGAGCGCAGGCCAATGGCCTGAGCGCAGGCCAATGGCCTGAGCGCAGGCCAATGGCCTGAGCGCAGGCCAATGGCCTGAGCGCAGGCCAATGGCCTGAGCGCAGGCCAATGGCCTGAGCGCAGGCCAATGGCCTGAGCGCAGGCCAGGCCTGCTGGTTTTATACCTACTGCTGGGAGTGAAAAAGCTGCCTCTGATTGGTTGACAAGGCTGCTGGCATTGACAAACGGCTTCTGGTTGGTTGACAAGGCTGCTGGCTTTGCAAAGCTGCCTCTGGTTGGTTGACAAGGCTGCTGGCATTGACAAACGGCTTCTGGTTGGTTGACAAGGCTGCTGGGTTTGCAAAGCTGCCTCTGGTTGGTTGACAAGGCATTCTTTGATTGACAAGGCATCGGACCCTCCCCTTCACCTCATAGCTCACCAATTAACCCATTAACCAACGCATAGCCAAACCACTTGAAGGATTCCTGTTAATCTCTTTTCCTTAGGGTGTCCCTATTTTCAAAGGAGAAATGTTGGGGGGTATGGAGTTCTCCGACTCCCAAGCCGTCTGAAGGCAATCCTGTACAGTGAAGGGTTTTTTTTAAAAAAACGTCTAGTTTTTTATTATGTTTTTACACATCATGGATGCCGCCCAGAGCGGCCGGGGCAACCCAGTGAGTTGTGTGGAGTATAAAGAATAAAATTACCATTATGAAATGGGGCGTCCCTGTGTCTCTGTGTGTGCGTGCTTGTGTAATGCACTTGGAGGGAAGAGCTGGCTGGAACTCTAAACAGAAGCAGCAGAACACACTGCAACAATTGGGTGCTTGTCCCATTTGTGACATACCACAGATGAAGTCCCCACTTTGAAGCATTTACCATATAGAAATCCTCCTCCTCCTTTTGGCTGACCACTGTAAAAGCATGAGACCAAAGGAGCTGGAGAGAAAGAGGAAACGTTGCACAATCTGTAAGAGTGTGAAAGAAGGAAAGAGTGGTAAAGGAAATAAAGAAAACAAAAAACCTGAGATTAGGTGGGGGGGGGGAGAGAAGAAGAAAAGTCAAATCCAGAGGGAAAAGAGAGAGAGAAATTGGGCGGCCAATGGCCTGAGCGCAGGCCAATGGCCTGAGCGCAGGCCAATGGCCTGCTGGTTTTATACCTACTGCTGGGAGTGAAAAAGCTGCCTCTGATTGGTTGACAAGGCTGCTGGCATTGACAAACGGCTTCTGGTTGGTTGACAAGGCTGCTGGCTTTGCAAAGCTGCCTCTGGTTGGTTGACAAGGCTGCTGGCATTGACAAACGGCTTCTGGTTGGTTGACAAGGCTGCTGGGTTTGCAAAGCTGCCTCTGGTTGGTTGAGAAGGCATTCTTTGATTGACAAGGCATCGGACCCTCCCCTTCACCTCATAGCTCACCAATTAACCCATTAACCAACGCATAGCCAAACCACTTGAAGGATTCCTGTTAATCTCTTTTCCTTAGGGTGTCCCTATTTTCAAAGGAGAAATGTTGGGGGGTATGGAGTTCTCCGACTCCCAAGCCGTCTGAAGGCAATCCTGTACAGTGAAGGGTTTTTTTTAAAAAAACGTCTAGTTTTTTATTATGTTTTTACACATCATGGATGCCGCCCAGAGCGGCCGGGGCAACCCAGTGAGTTGTGTGGAGTATAAAGAATAAAATTACCATTATGAAATGGGGCGTCCCTGTGTCTCTGTGTGTGCGTGCTTGTGTAATGCACTTGGAGGGAAGAGCTGGCTGGAACTCTAAACAGAAGCAGCAGAACACACTGCAACAATTGGGTGCTTGTCCCATTTGTGACATACCACAGATGAAGTCCCCACTTTGAAGCATTTACCATATAGAAATCCTCCTCCTCCTTTTGGCTGACCACTGTAAAAGCATGAGACCAAAGGAGCTGGACAGAAAGAGGAAACGTTGCACAATCTGGAAGAGTGTGAAAGAAGGAAAGAGTGGTAAAGGAAATAAAGAAAACAAAAAACCTGAGATTAGGTGGGGGGGGGGAGAGAAGAAGAAAAGTCAAATCCAGAGGGAAAAGAGAGAGAGAAATTGGGCGGCCAATGGCCTGAGCGCAGGCCAATGGCCTGAGCGCAGGCCAATGGCCTGAGCGCAGGCCAATGGCCTGAGCGCAGGCCAATGGCCTGAGCGCAGGCCAATGGCCTGAGCGCAGGCCAATGGCCTGAGCGCAGGCCAATGGCCTGAGCGCAGGCCAATGGCCTGAGCGCAGGCCAATGGCCTGAGCGCAGGCCAATGGCCTGAGCGCAGGCCAATGGCCTGAGCGCAGGCCAATGGCCTGAGCGCAGGCCAATGGCCTGAGCGCAGGCCAATGGCCTGAGCGCAGGCCAATGGCCTGAGCGCAGGCCAATGGCCTGAGCGCAGGCCAATGGCCTGAGCGCAGGCCAATGGTGAGCGCAGGCCAATGGCCTGAGCGCAGGCCAATGGCCTGAGCGCAGGCCAATGGCCTGAGCGCAGGCCAGGCCTGCTGGTTTTATACCTACTGCTGGGAGTGAAAAAGCTGCCTCTGATTGGTTGACAAGGCTGCTGGCATTGACAAACGGCTTCTGGTTGGTTGACAAGGCTGCTGGCTTTGCAAAGCTGCCTCTGGTTGGTTGACAAGGCTGCTGGCATTGACAAACGGCTTCTGGTTGGTTGACAAGGCTGCTGGGTTTGCAAAGCTGCCTCTGGTTGGTTGACAAGGCATTCTTTGATTGACAAGGCATCGGACCCTCCCCTTCACCTCATAGCTCACCAATTAACCCATTAACCAACGCATAGCCAAACCACTTGAAGGATTGCGCTCAGGCCATTGGCCGCCCAATTTCTCTCTCTCTTTTCCCTCTGGATTTGACTTTTCTTCTTCTCTCCCCCCCCCCCCACCTAATCTCAGGTTTTTTGTTTTCTTTATTAACCCAGTGAGTTGTGTGGAGTATAAAGAATAAAATTACCATTATGAAATGGGGCGTCCCTGTGTCTCTGTGTGTGCGTGCTTGTGTAATGCACTTGGAGGGAAGAGCTGGCTGGAACTCTAAACAGAAGCAGCAGAACACACTGCAACAATTGGGTGCTTGTCCCATTTGTGACATACCACAGATGAAGTCCCCACTTTGAAGCATTTACCATATAGAAATCCTCCTCCTCCTTTTGGCTGACCACTGTAAAAGCATGAGACCAAAGGAGCTGGACAGAAAGAGGAAACGTTGCACAATCTGGAAGAGTGTGAAAGAAGGAAAGAGTGGTAAAGGAAATAAAGAAAACAAAAAACCTGAGATTAGGTGGGGGGGGGGAGAGAAGAAGAAAAGTCAAATCCAGAGGGAAAAGAGAGAGAGAAATTGGGCGGCCAATGGCCTGAGCGCAGGCCAATGGCCTGAGCGCAGGCCAATGGCCTGAGCGCAGGCCAATGGCCTGAGCGCAGGCCAATGGCCTGAGCGCAGGCCAATGGCCTGAGCGCAGGCCAATGGCCTGAGCGCAGGCCAATGGCCTGAGCGCAGGCCAATGGCCTGAGCGCAGGCCAATGGCCTGAGCGCAGGCCAATGGCCTGAGCGCAGGCCAATGGCCTGAGCGCAGGCCAATGGCCTGAGCGCAGGCCAATGGCCTGAGCGCAGGCCAATGGCCTGAGCGCAGGCCAATGGCCTGAGCGCAGGCCAATGGCCTGAGCGCAGGCCAATGGCCTGAGCGCAGGCCAATGGCCTGAGCGCAGGCCAATGGCCTGAGCGCAGGCCAATGGCCTGAGCGCAGGCCAGGCCTGCTGGTTTTATACCTACTGCTGGGAGTGAAAAAGCTGCCTCTGATTGGTTGACAAGGCTGCTGGCATTGACAAACGGCTTCTGGTTGGTTGACAAGGCTGCTGGCTTTGCAAAGCTGCCTCTGGTTGGTTGACAAGGCTGCTGGCATTGACAAACGGCTTCTGGTTGGTTGACAAGGCTGCTGGGTTTGCAAAGCTGCCTCTGGTTGGTTGACAAGGCATTCTTTGATTGACAAGGCATCGGACCCTCCCCTTCACCTCATAGCTCACCAATTAACCCATTAACCAACGCATAGCCAAACCACTTGAAGGATTCCTGTTAATCTCTTTTCCTTAGGGTGTCCCTATTTTCAAAGGAGAAATGTTGGGGGGTATGGAGTTCTCCGACTCCCAAGCCGTCTGAAGGCAATCCTGTACAGTGAAGGGTTTTTTTTAAAAAAACGTCTAGTTTTTTATTATGTTTTTACACATCATGGATGCCGCCCAGAGCGGCCGGGGCAACCCAGTGAGTTGTGTGGAGTATAAAGAATAAAATTACCATTATGAAATGGGGCGTCCCTGTGTCTCTGTGTGTGCGTGCTTGTGTAATGCACTTGGAGGGAAGAGCTGGCTGGAACTCTAAACAGAAGCAGCAGAACACACTGCAACAATTGGGTGCTTGTCCCATTTGTGACATACCACAGATGAAGTCCCCACTTTGAAGCATTTACCATATAGAAATCCTCCTCCTCCTTTTGGCTGACCACTGTAAAAGCATGAGACCAAAGGAGCTGGACAGAAAGAGGAAACGTTGCACAATCTGTAAGAGTGTGAAAGAAGGAAAGAGTGGTAAAGGAAATAAAGAAAACAAAAAACCTGAGATTAGGTGGGGAGGGGGAGAGAAGAAGAAAAGTCAAATCCAGAGGGAAAAGAGAGAGAGAAATTGGGCGGCCAATGGCCTGAGCGCAGGCCAATGGCCTGAGCGCGCAGGCCAATGGCCTGAGCGCTCAGGCCATTGGCCGCCCAATTTCTATCTCTTTTCTGCCTGGATTTGACTTTTCTTCTTCTCTCCCCCCCCCCCACCTAATCTCAGGTTTTTTGTTTTCTTTATTAACCCAGTGAGTTGTGTGGAGTATAAAGAATAAAATTACCATTATGAAATGGGGCGTCCCTGTGTCTCTGTGTGTGCGTGCTTGTGTAATGCACTTGGAGGGAAGAGCTGGCTGGAACTCTAAACAGAAGCAGCAGAACACACTGCAACAATTGGGTGCTTGTCCCATTTGTGACATACCACAGATGAAGTCCCCACTTTGAAGCATTTACCATATAGAAATCCTCCTCCTCCTTTTGGCTGACCACTGTAAAAGCATGAGACCAAAGGAGCTGGACAGAAAGAGGAAACGTTGCACAATCTGGAAGAGTGTGAAAGAAGGAAAGAGTGGTAAAGGAAATAAAGAAAACAAAAAACCTGAGATTAGGTGGGGGGGGGGGGAGAGAAGAAGAAAAGTCAAATCCAGAGGGAAAAGAGAGAGAGAAATTGGGCGGCCAATGGCCTGAGCGCAGGCCAATGGCCTGCTGGTTTTATACCTACTGCTGGGAGTGAAAAAGCTGCCTCTGATTGGTTGACAAGGCTGCTGGCATTGACAAACGGCTTCTGGTTGGTTGACAAGGCTGCTGGCTATGCAAAGCTGCCTCTGGTTGGTTGACAAGGCTGCTGGCATTGACAAACGGCTTCTGGTTGGTTGACAAGGCTGCTGGGTTTGCAAAGCTGCCTCTGGTTGGTTGACAAGGCATTCTTTGATTGACAAGGCATCGGACCCTCCCCTTCACCTCATAGCTCACCAATTAACCCATTAACCAACGCATAGCCAAACCACTTGAAGGATTCCTGTTAATCTCTTTTCCTTAGGGTGTCCCTATTTTCAAAGGAGAAATGTTGGGGGGTATGGAGTTCTCCGACTCCCAAGCCGTCTGAAGGCAATCCTGTACAGTGAAGGGTTTTTTTTTAAAAAAACGTCTAGTTTTTTATTATGTTTTTACACATCATGGATGCCGCCCAGAGCGGCCGGGGCAACCCAGTGAGTTGTGTGGAGTATAAAGAATAAAATTACCATTATGAAATGGGGCGTCCCTGTGTCTCTGTGTGTGCGTGCTTGTGTAATGCACTTGGAGGGAAGAGCTGGCTGGAACTCTAAACAGAAGCAGCAGAACACACTGCAACAATTGGGTGCTTGTCCCATTTGTGACATACCACAGATGAAGTCCCCACTTTGAAGCATTTACCATATAGAAATCCTCCTCCTCCTTTTGGCTGACCACTGTAAAAGCATGAGACCAAAGGAGCTGGACAGAAAGAGGAAACGTTGCACAATCTGGAAGAGTGTGAAAGAAGGAAAGAGTGGTAAAGGAAATAAAGAAAACAAAAAACCTGAGATTAGGTGGGGGGAGGGGAGAGAAGAAGAAAAGTCAAATCCAGAGGGAAAAGAGAGAGAGAAATTGGGCGGCCAATGGCCTGAGCGCAGGCCAATGGCCTGAGCGCGCAGGCCAATGGCCTGAGCGCGCAGGCCAATGGCCTGAGCGCTCAGGCCATTGGCCGCCCAATTTCTCTCTCTCTTTTCCCTCTGGATTTGACTTTTCTTCTTCTCTCCCCCCCCCCCCACCTAATCTCAGGTTTTTTGTTTTCTTTATTAACCCAGTGAGTTGTGTGGAGTATAAAGAATAAAATTACCATTATGAAATGGGGCGTCCCTGTGTCTCTGTGTGTGCGTGCTTGTGTAATGCACTTGGAGGGAAGAGCTGGCTGGAACTCTAAACAGAAGCAGCAGAACACACTGCAACAATTGGGTGCTTGTCCCATTTGTGACATACCACAGATGAAGTCCCCACTTTGAAGCATTTACCATATAGAAATCCTCCTCCTCCTTTTGGCTGACCACTGTAAAAGCATGAGACCAAAGGAGCTGGACAGAAAGAGGAAACGTTGCACAATCTGGAAGAGTGTGAAAGAAGGAAAGAGTGGTAAAGGAAATAAAGAAAACAAAAAACCTGAGATTAGGTGGGGGGGGGGAGAGAAGAAGAAAAGTCAAATCCAGAGGGAAAAGAGAGAGAGAAATTGGGCGGCCAATGGCCTGAGCGCAGGCCAATGGCCTGAGCGCAGGCCAATGGCCTGAGCGCAGGCCAATGGCCTGAGCGCAGGCCAATGGCCTGAGCGCAGGCCAATGGCCTGAGCGCAGGCCAATGGCCTGAGCGCAGGCCAATGGCCTGAGCGCAGGCCAATGGCCTGAGCGCAGGCCAATGGCCTGAGCGCAGGCCAATGGCCTGAGCGCAGGCCAATGGCCTGAGCGCAGGCCAATGGCCTGAGCGCAGGCCAATGGCCTGAGCGCAGGCCAATGGCCTGAGCGCAGGCCAATGGCCTGAGCGCAGGCCAATGGCCTGAGCGCAGGCCAATGGCCTGAGCGCAGGCCAATGGCCTGAGCGCAGGCCAATGGCCTGAGCGCAGGCCAATGGCCTGAGCGCAGGCCAGGCCTGCTGGTTTTATACCTACTGCTGGGAGTGAAAAAGCTGCCTCTGATTGGTTGACAAGGCTGCTGGCATTGACAAACGGCTTCTGGTTGGTTGACAAGGCTGCTGGCTTTGCAAAGCTGCCTCTGGTTGGTTGACAAGGCTGCTGGCATTGACAAACGGCTTCTGGTTGGTTGACAAGGCTGCTGGGTTTGCAAAGCTGCCTCTGGTTGGTTGACAAGGCATTCTTTGATTGACAAGGCATCGGACCCTCCCCTTCACCTCATAGCTCACCAATTAACCCATTAACCAACGCATAGCCAAACCACTTGAAGGATTCCTGTTAATCTCTTTTCCTTAGGGTGTCCCTATTTTCAAAGGAGAAATGTTGGGGGGTATGGAGTTCTCCGACTCCCAAGCCGTCTGAAGGCAATCCTGTACAGTGAAGGGTTTTTTTTAAAAAAACGTCTAGTTTTTTATTATGTTTTTACACATCATGGATGCCGCCCAGAGCGGCCGGGGCAACCCAGTGAGTTGTGTGGAGTATAAAGAATAAAATTACCATTATGAAATGGGGCGTCCCTGTGTCTCTGTGTGTGCGTGCTTGTGTAATGCACTTGGAGGGAAGAGCTGGCTGGAACTCTAAACAGAAGCAGCAGAACACACTGCAACAATTGGGTGCTTGTCCCATTTGTGACATACCACAGATGAAGTCCCCACTTTGAAGCATTTACCATATAGAAATCCTCCTCCTCCTTTTGGCTGACCACTGTAAAAGCATGAGACCAAAGGAGCTGGAGAGAAAGAGGAAACGTTGCACAATCTGTAAGAGTGTGAAAGAAGGAAAGAGTGGTAAAGGAAATAAAGAAAACAAAAAACCTGAGATTAGGTGGGTGGGGGGAGAGAAGAAGAAAAGTCAAATCCAGAGGGAAAAGAGAGAGAGAAATTGGGCGGCCAATGGCCTGAGCGCAGGCCAATGGCCTGAGCGCAGGCCAATGGCCTGCTGGTTTTATACCTACTGCTGGGAGTGAAAAAGCTGCCTCTGATTGGTTGACAAGGCTGCTGGCATTGACAAACGGCTTCTGGTTGGTTGACAAGGCTGCTGGCTTTGCAAAGCTGCCTCTGGTTGGTTGACAAGGCTGCTGGCATTGACAAACGGCTTCTGGTTGGTTGACAAGGCTGCTGGGTTTGCAAAGCTGCCTCTGGTTGGTTGACAAGGCATTCTTTGATTGACAAGGCATCGGACCCTCCCCTTCACCTCATAGCTCACCAATTAACCCATTAACCAACGCATAGCCAAACCACTTGAAGGATTCCTGTTAATCTCTTTTCCTTAGGGTGTCCCTATTTTCAAAGGAGAAATGTTGGGGGGTATGGAGTTCTCCGACTCCCAAGCCGTCTGAAGGCAATCCTGTACAGTGAAGGGTTTTTTTTAAAAAAACGTCTAGTTTTTTATTATGTTTTTACACATCATGGATGCCGCCCAGAGCGGCCGGGGCAACCCAGTGAGTTGTGTGGAGTATAAAGAATAAAATTACCATTATGAAATGGGGCGTCCCTGTGTCTCTGTGTGTGCGTGCTTGTGTAATGCACTTGGAGGGAAGAGCTGGCTGGAACTCTAAACAGAAGCAGCAGAACACACTGCAACAATTGGGTGCTTGTCCCATTTGTGACATACCACAGATGAAGTCCCCACTTTGAAGCATTTACCATATAGAAATCCTCCTCCTCCTTTTGGCTGACCACTGTAAAAGCATGAGACCAAAGGAGCTGGACAGAAAGAGGAAACGTTGCACAATCTGGAAGAGTGTGAAAGAAGGAAAGAGTGGTAAAGGAAATAAAGAAAACAAAAAACCTGAGATTAGGTGGGGGGGGGGAGAGAAGAAGAAAAGTCAAATCCAGAGGGAAAAGAGAGAGAGAAATTGGGCGGCCAATGGCCTGAGCGCAGGCCAATGGCCTGAGCGCAGGCCAATGGCCTGAGCGCAGGCCAATGGCCTGAGCGCAGGCCAATGGCCTGAGCGCAGGCCAATGGCCTGAGCGCAGGCCAATGGCCTGAGCGCAGGCCAATGGCCTGAGCGCAGGCCAATGGCCTGAGCGCAGGCCAATGGCCTGAGCGCAGGCCAATGGCCTGAGCGCAGGCCAATGGCCTGAGCGCAGGCCAATGGCCTGAGCGCAGGCCAATGGCCTGAGCGCAGGCCAATGGCCTGAGCGCAGGCCAATGGCCTGAGCGCAGGCCAATGGCCTGAGCGCAGGCCAATGGCCTGAGCGCAGGCCAATGGCCTGAGCGCAGGCCAATGGCCTGAGCGCAGGCCAGGCCTGCTGGTTTTATACCTACTGCTGGGAGTGAAAAAGCTGCCTCTGATTGGTTGACAAGGCTGCTGGCATTGACAAACGGCTTCTGGTTGGTTGACAAGGCTGCTGGCTTTGCAAAGCTGCCTCTGGTTGGTTGACAAGGCTGCTGGCATTGACAAACGGCTTCTGGTTGGTTGACAAGGCTGCTGGGTTTGCAAAGCTGCCTCTGGTTGGTTGACAAGGCATTCTTTGATTGACAAGGCATCGGACCCTCCCCTTCACCTCATAGCTCACCAATTAACCCATTAACCAACGCATAGCCAAACCACTTGAAGGATTGCGCTCAGGCCATTGGCCGCCCAATTTCTCTCTCTCTTTTCCCTCTGGATTTGACTTTTCTTCTTCTCTCCCCCCCCCCCCACCTAATCTCAGGTTTTTTGTTTTCTTTATTAACCCAGTGAGTTGTGTGGAGTATAAAGAATAAAATTACCATTATGAAATGGGGCGTCCCTGTGTCTCTGTGTGTGCGTGCTTGTGTAATGCACTTGGAGGGAAGAGCTGGCTGGAACTCTAAACAGAAGCAGCAGAACACACTGCAACAATTGGGTGCTTGTCCCATTTGTGACATACCACAGATGAAGTCCCCACTTTGAAGCATTTACCATATAGAAATCCTCCTCCTCCTTTTGGCTGACCACTGTAAAAGCATGAGACCAAAGGAGCTGGACAGAAAGAGGAAACGTTGCACAATCTGGAAGAGTGTGAAAGAAGGAAAGAGTGGTAAAGGAAATAAAGAAAACAAAAAACCTGAGATTAGGTGGGGGGGGGGGAGAGAAGAAGAAAAGTCAAATCCAGAGGGAAAAGAGAGAGAGAAATTGGGCGGCCAATGGCCTGAGCGCAGGCCAATGGCCTGAGCGCAGGCCAATGGCCTGAGCGCAGGCCAATGGCCTGAGCGCAGGCCAATGGCCTGAGCGCAGGCCAATGGCCTGAGCGCAGGCCAATGGCCTGAGCGCAGGCCAATGGCCTGAGCGCAGGCCAATGGCCTGAGCGCAGGCCAATGGCCTGAGCGCAGGCCAATGGCCTGAGCGCAGGCCAATGGCCTGAGCGCAGGCCAATGGCCTGAGCGCAGGCCAATGGCCTGAGCGCAGGCCAATGGCCTGAGCGCAGGCCAATGGCCTGAGCGCAGGCCAATGGCCTGAGCGCAGGCCAATGGCCTGAGCGCAGGCCAATGGCCTGAGCGCAGGCCAATGGCCTGAGCGCAGGCCAATGGCCTGAGCGCAGGCCAGGCCTGCTGGTTTTATACCTACTGCTGGGAGTGAAAAAGCTGCCTCTGATTGGTTGACAAGGCTGCTGGCATTGACAAACGGCTTCTGGTTGGTTGACAAGGCTGCTGGCTTTGCAAAGCTGCCTCTGGTTGGTTGACAAGGCTGCTGGCATTGACAAACGGCTTCTGGTTGGTTGACAAGGCTGCTGGGTTTGCAAAGCTGCCTCTGGTTGGTTGACAAGGCATTCTTTGATTGACAAGGCATCGGACCCTCCCCTTCACCTCATAGCTCACCAATTAACCCATTAACCAACGCATAGCCAAACCACTTGAAGGATTGCGCTCAGGCCATTGGCCGCCCAATTTCTCTCTCTCTTTTCCCTCTGGATTTGACTTTTCTTCTTCTCTCCCCCCCCCCCACCTAATCTCAGGTTTTTTGTTTTCTTTATTAACCCAGTGAGTTGTGTGGAGTATAAAGAATAAAATTACCATTATGAAATGGGGCGTCCCTGTGTCTCTGTGTGTGCGTGCTTGTGTAATGCACTTGGAGGGAAGAGCTGGCTGGAACTCTAAACAGAAGCAGCAGAACACACTGCAACAATTGGGTGCTTGTCCCATTTGTGACATACCACAGATGAAGTCCCCACTTTGAAGCATTTACCATATAGAAATCCTCCTCCTCCTTTTGGCTGACCACTGTAAAAGCATGAGACCAAAGGAGCTGGACAGAAAGAGGAAACGTTGCACAATCTGGAAGAGTGTGAAAGAAGGAAAGAGTGGTAAAGGAAATAAAGAAAACAAAAAACCTGAGATTAGGTGGGGGGGGGGGAGAGAAGAAGAAAAGTCAAATCCAGAGGGAAAAGAGAGAGAGAAATTGGGCGGCCAATGGCCTGAGCGCAGGCCAATGGCCTGAGCGCAGGCCAATGGCCTGAGCGCAGGCCAATGGCCTGAGCGCAGGCCAATGGCCTGAGCGCAGGCCAATGGCCTGAGCGCAGGCCAATGGCCTGAGCGCAGGCCAATGGCCTGAGCGCAGGCCAATGGCCTGAGCGCAGGCCAATGGCCTGAGCGCAGGCCAATGGCCTGAGCGCAGGCCAATGGCCTGAGCGCAGGCCAATGGCCTGAGCGCAGGCCAATGGCCTGAGCGCAGGCCAATGGCCTGAGCGCAGGCCAATGGCCTGAGCGCAGGCCAATGGCCTGAGCGCAGGCCAATGGCCTGAGCGCAGGCCAATGGCCTGAGCGCAGGCCAATGGCCTGAGCGCAGGCCAATGGCCTGAGCGCAGGCCAATGGCCTGAGCGCAGGCCAATGGCCTGAGCGCAGGCCAATGGCCTGAGCGCAGGCCAGGCCTGCTGGTTTTATACCTACTGCTGGGAGTGAAAAAGCTGCCTCTGATTGGTTGACAAGGCTGCTGGCATTGACAAACGGCTTCTGGTTGGTTGACAAGGCTGCTGGCTTTGCAAAGCTGCCTCTGGTTGGTTGACAAGGCTGCTGGCATTGACAAACGGCTTCTGGTTGGTTGACAAGGCTGCTGGGTTTGCAAAGCTGCCTCTGGTTGGTTGACAAGGCATTCTTTGATTGACAAGGCATCGGACCCTCCCCTTCACCTCATAGCTCACCAATTAACCCATTAACCAACGCATAGCCAAACCACTTGAAGGATTCCTGTTAATCTCTTTTCCTTAGGGTGTCCCTATTTTCAAAGGAGAAATGTTGGGGGGTATGGAGTTCTCCGACTCCCAAGCCGTCTGAAGGCAATCCTGTACAGTGAAGGGTTTTTTTTAAAAAAACGTCTAGTTTTTTATTATGTTTTTACACATCATGGATGCCGCCCAGAGCGGCCGGGGCAACCCAGTGAGTTGTGTGGAGTATAAAGAATAAAATTACCATTATGAAATGGGGCGTCCCTGTGTCTCTGTGTGTGCGTGCTTGTGTAATGCACTTGGAGGGAAGAGCTGGCTGGAACTCTAAACAGAAGCAGCAGAACACACTGCAACAATTGGGTGCTTGTCCCATTTGTGACATACCACAGATGAAGTCCCCACTTTGAAGCATTTACCATATAGAAATCCTCCTCCTCCTTTTGGCTGACCACTGTAAAAGCATGAGACCAAAGGAGCTGGACAGAAAGAGGAAACGTTGCACAATCTGTAAGAGTGTGAAAGAAGGAAAGAGTGGTAAAGGAAATAAAGAAAACAAAAAACCTGAGATTAGGTGGGGGGGGGGAGAGAAGAAGAAAAGTCAAATCCAGAGGGAAAAGAGAGAGAGAAATTGGGCGGCCAATGGCCTGAGCGCAGGCCAATGGCCTGAGCGCGCAGGCCAATGGCCTGAGCGCTCAGGCCATTGGCCGCCCAATTTCTCTCTCTCTTTTCCCTCTGGATTTGACTTTTCTTCTTCTCTCCCCCCCCCCCCACCTAATCTCAGGTTTTTTGTTTTCTTTATTAACCCAGTGAGTTGTGTGGAGTATAAAGAATAAAATTACCATTATGAAATGGGGCGTCCCTGTGTCTCTGTGTGTGCGTGCTTGTGTAATGCACTTGGAGGGAAGAGCTGGCTGGAACTCTAAACAGAAGCAGCAGAACACACTGCAACAATTGGGTGCTTGTCCCATTTGTGACATACCACAGATGAAGTCCCCACTTTGAAGCATTTACCATATAGAAATCCTCCTCCTCCTTTTGGCTGACCACTGTAAAAGCATGAGACCAAAGGAGCTGGACAGAAAGAGGAAACGTTGCACAATCTGGAAGAGTGTGAAAGAAGGAAAGAGTGGTAAAGGAAATAAAGAAAACAAAAAACCTGAGATTAGGTGGGGGGGGGGGAGAGAAGAAGAAAAGTCAAATCCAGAGGGAAAAGAGAGAGAGAAATTGGGCGGCCAATGGCCTGAGCGCAGGCCAATGGCCTGAGCGCAGGCCAATGGCCTGCTGGTTTTATACCTACTGCTGGGAGTGAAAAAGCTGCCTCTGATTGGTTGACAAGCCTGCTGGCATTGACAAACGGCTTCTGGTTGGTTGACAAGGCTGCTGGCTTTGCAAAGCTGCCTCTGGTTGGTTGACAAGGCTGCTGGCATTGACAAACGGCTTCTGGTTGGTTGACAAGGCTGCTGGGTTTGCAAAGCTGCCTCTGGTTGGTTGACAAGGCATTCTTTGATTGACAAGGCATCGGACCCTCCCCTTCACCTCATAGCTCACCAATTAACCCATTAACCAACGCATAGCCAAACCACTTGAAGGATTCCTGTTAATCTCTTTTCCTTAGGGTGTCCCTATTTTCAAAGGAGAAATGTTGGGGGGTATGGAGTTCTCCGACTCCCAAGCCGTCTGAAGGCAATCCTGTACAGTGAAGGGTTTTTTTTAAAAAAACGTCTAGTTTTTTATTATGTTTTTACACATCATGGATGCCGCCCAGAGCGGCCGGGGCAACCCAGTGAGTTGTGTGGAGTATAAAGAATAAAATTACCATTATGAAATGGGGCGTCCCTGTGTCTCTGTGTGTGCGTGCTTGTGTAATGCACTTGGAGGGAAGAGCTGGCTGGAACTCTAAACAGAAGCAGCAGAACACACTGCAACAATTGGGTGCTTGTCCCATTTGTGACATACCACAGATGAAGTCCCCACTTTGAAGCATTTACCATATAGAAATCCTCCTCCTCCTTTTGGCTGACCACTGTAAAAGCATGAGACCAAAGGAGCTGGACAGAAAGAGGAAACGTTGCACAATCTGGAAGAGTGTGAAAGAAGGAAAGAGTGGTAAAGGAAATAAAGAAAACAAAAAACCTGAGATTAGGTGGGGGGGGGGAGAGAAGAAGAAAAGTCAAATCCAGAGGGAAAAGAGAGAGAGAAATTGGGCGGCCAATGGCCTGAGCGCAGGCCAATGGCCTGAGCGCGCAGGCCAATGGCCTGAGCGCTCAGGCCATTGGCCGCCCAATTTCTCTCTCTCTTTTCCCTCTGGATTTGACTTTTCTTCTTCTCTCCCCCCCCCCACCTAATCTCAGGTTTTTTGTTTTCTTTATTAACCCAGTGAGTTGTGTGGAGTATAAAGAATAAAATTACCATTATGAAATGGGGCGTCCCTGTGTCTCTGTGTGTGCGTGCTTGTGTAATGCACTTGGAGGGAAGAGCTGGCTGGAACTCTAAACAGAAGCAGCAGAACACACTGCAACAATTGGGTGCTTGTCCCATTTGTGACATACCACAGATGAAGTCCCCACTTTGAAGCATTTACCATATAGAAATCCTCCTCCTCCTTTTGGCTGACCACTGTAAAAGCATGAGACCAAAGGAGCTGGACAGAAAGAGGAAACGTTGCACAATCTGGAAGAGTGTGAAAGAAGGAAAGAGTGGTAAAGGAAATAAAGAAAACAAAAAACCTGAGATTAGGTGGGGGGGGGGGAGAGAAGAAGAAAAGTCAAATCCAGAGGGAAAAGAGAGAGAGAAATTGGGCGGCCAATGGCCTGAGCGCAGGCCAATGGCCTGAGCGCAGGCCAATGGCCTGAGCGCAGGCCAATGGCCTGAGCGCAGGCCAATGGCCTGAGCGCAGGCCAATGGCCTGAGCGCAGGCCAATGGCCTGAGCGCAGGCCAATGGCCTGAGCGCAGGCCAATGGCCTGAGCGCAGGCCAATGGCCTGAGCGCAGGCCAATGGCCTGAGCGCAGGCCAATGGCCTGAGCGCAGGCCAATGGCCTGAGCGCAGGCCAATGGCCTGAGCGCAGGCCAATGGCCTGAGCGCAGGCCAATGGCCTGAGCGCAGGCCAATGGCCTGAGCGCAGGCCAATGGCCTGAGCGCAGGCCAATGGCCTGAGCGCAGGCCAATGGCCTGAGCGCAGGCCAATGGCCTGAGCGCAGGCCAATGGCCTGAGCGCAGGCCAATGGCCTGAGCGCAGGCCAATGGCCTGAGCGCAGGCCAATGGCCTGAGCGCAGGCCAGGCCTGCTGGTTTTATACCTACTGCTGGGAGTGAAAAAGCTGCCTCTGATTGGTTGACAAGGCTGCTGGCATTGACAAACGGCTTCTGGTTGGTTGACAAGGCTGCTGGCTTTGCAAAGCTGCCTCTGGTTGGTTGACAAGGCTGCTGGCATTGACAAACGGCTTCTGGTTGGTTGACAAGGCTGCTGGGTTTGCAAAGCTGCCTCTGGTTGGTTGACAAGGCATTCTTTGATTGACAAGGCATCGGACCCTCCCCTTCACCTCATAGCTCACCAATTAACCCATTAACCAACGCATAGCCAAACCACTTGAAGGATTCCTGTTAATCTCTTTTCCTTAGGGTGTCCCTATTTTCAAAGGAGAAATGTTGGGGGGTATGGAGTTCTCCGACTCCCAAGCCGTCTGAAGGCAATCCTGTACAGTGAAGGGTTTTTTTTAAAAAAACGTCTAGTTTTTTATTATGTTTTTACACATCATGGATGCCGCCCAGAGCGGCCGGGGCAACCCAGTGAGTTGTGTGGAGTATAAAGAATAAAATTACCATTATGAAATGGGGCGTCCCTGTGTCTCTGTGTGTGCGTGCTTGTGTAATGCACTTGGAGGGAAGAGCTGGCTGGAACTCTAAACAGAAGCAGCAGAACACACTGCAACAATTGGGTGCTTGTCCCATTTGTGACATACCACAGATGAAGTCCCCACTTTGAAGCATTTACCATATAGAAATCCTCCTCCTCCTTT
>NW_027554735.1:0-45904 GCF_964188315.1 Podarcis muralis
ACTGGGTTGCCCCAGCCGCTCTGGGCGGCATCCATCATGTATAAAAACATAATAAAACACTAGATGTTTTTAAAAAAACACCCTTCAGTGTACAAGATTGCCTTCAGACGGCTTGGGAGTCGGAGAACTCCATACCCCCCAACATTTCTCCTTTGAAAATAGGGACACCCTAAGGAAAAGAGATTAACAGTAATCCTTCAAGTGGTTTGGCTATGCGTTGGTTAATGGGTTAATTGGTGAGCTATGAGGTAAAGGGGAGGGTCAGATGCCTTGTCAATCAAAGAATGCCTTGTCAACCAACCAGAGGCAGCTTTGCAAACCCAGCAGCCTTGTCAACCAACCAGAAGCCGTTTGTCAATGCCAGCAGCCTTGTCAACCAATCAGAGGGAGCATTTTCACTCCCAGCAGTAGGTATAAAACCAGCAGGCCCGGCCTGCGCTCAGGCCAATGGCCTGCGCTCAGGCCAATGGCCTGCGCTCAGGCCAATGGCCTGCGCTCAGGCCAATGGCCTGCGCTCAGGCCAATGGCCTGCGCTCAGGCCAATGGCCTGCGCTCAGGCCAATGGCCTGCGCTCAGGCCAATGGCCTGCGCTCAGGCCATGGGCCTGCGCTCAGGCCAATGGCCTGCGCTCAGGCCAATGGCCTGCGCTCAGGCCAATGGCCTGCGCTCAGGCCAATGGCCTGCGCTCAGGCCAATGGCCTGCGCTCAGGCCAATGGCCTGCGCTCAGGCCAATGGCCTGCGCTCAGGCCAATGGCCTGCGCTCAGGCCAATGGCCTGCGCTCAGGCCAATGGCCTGCGCTCAGGCCAATGGCCTGCGCTCTCCTTTCCTCTGGATTTGACTTTTCCTCTTCTCCTCCCCCCCCCCCACCTAATCTCAGGTTTTTTGTTTTCTTTATTTCCTTTACCACTCTTTCCTTCTTTCACACTCTTCCAGATTGTGCAACGTTTCCTCTTTCCTTCCTGGTCCTTTTGTCTCCTGCTTTTACAGAGGTCAGCACAAAAGGAGGAGGAGGATTTCTATATGGTAAATGTTTCAAAGTGGGGACTTCATCTGTGGTATGTCACAAATGGGACCTGCACCCAATTGTTGCAGTGTGTTCTGCTGCTTCTGTTTAGAGTTCCAGCCAGCTCTTCCCTCCAAGTGCATTACACAAGCACGCACACACAGAGACACGGGGACGCCCCATTCCATAATGATAATTTTATTCTTTATACCCCACACACTGACTGGGTTGCCCCAGCCGCTCTGGGCGGCATCCATCATGTATAAAAACATAATAAAACACTAGATGTTTTTAAAAAAACACCCTTCAGTGTACAAGAT
This sequence comes from Podarcis muralis, assembly GCF_964188315.1. Lineage (NCBI taxonomy): Eukaryota > Metazoa > Chordata > Lepidosauria > Squamata > Lacertidae > Podarcis > Podarcis muralis. Next base: position 1,326 of record NW_027554735.1, read on the forward strand.
TGCCTTCAGACGGCTTGGGAGTCGGAGAACTCCATACCCCCCAACATTTCTCCTTTGAAAATAGGGACACCCTAAGGAAAAGAGATTAACAGTAATCCTTCAAGTGGTTTGGCTATGCGTTGGTTAATGGGTTAATTGGTGAGCTATGAGGTAAAGGGGAGGGTCAGATGCCTTGTCAATCAAAGAATGCCTTGTCAACCAACCAGAGGCAGCTTTGCAAACCCAGCAGCCTTGTCAACCAACCAGAAGCCGTTTGTCAATGCCAGCAGCCTTGTCAACCAATCAGAGGGAGCATTTTCACTCCCAGCAGTAGGTATAAAACCAGCAGGCCAATGGCCTGCGCTCAGGCCAATGGCCTGCGCGCTCCTTTCCCTCTGGATTTGACTTTTCCTCTTCTCTCCCCCCCCCCCACCTAATCTCAGGTTTTTTGTTTTCTTTATTTCCTTTACCACTCTTTCCTTCTTTCACACTCTTCCAGATTGTGCAACGTTTCCTCTTTCCTTCCTGGTCCTTTTGTCTCCTGCTTTTACAGAGGTCAGCACAAAAGGAGGAGGAGGATTTCTATATGGTAAATGTTTCAAAGTGGGGACTTCATCTGTGGTATGTCACAAATGGGACCTGCACCCAATTGTTGCAGTGTGTTCTGCTGCTTCTGTTTAGAGTTCCAGCCAGCTCTTCCCTCCAAGTGCATTACACAAGCACGCACACACAGAGACACGGGGACGCCCCATTCCATAATGATAATTTTATTCTTTATACCCCACACAACTGACTGGGTTGCCCCAGCCGCTCTGGGCGGCATCCATCATGTATAAAAACATAATAAAACACTAGATGTTTTTAAAAAAACACCCTTCAGTGTACAAGATTGCCTTCAGACGGCTTGGGAGTCGGAGAACTCCATACCCCCCAACATTTCTCCTTTGAAAATAGGGACACCCTAAGGAAAAGAGATTAACAGTAATCCTTCAAGTGGTTTGGCTATGCGTTGGTTAATGGGTTAATTGGTGAGCTATGAGGTAAAGGGGAGGGTCAGATGCCTTGTCAATCAAAGAATGCCTTGTCAACCAACCAGAGGCAGCTTTGCAAACCCAGCAGCCTTGTCAACCAACCAGAAGCCGTTTGTCAATGCCAGCAGCCTTGTCAACCAATCAGAGGGAGCATTTTCACTCCCAGCAGTAGGTATAAAAACAGCAGGCCCGGCCTGCGCTCAGGCCAATGGCATGCGCTCAGAGCCAATGGCCTGCGCTCAGGCCAATGGCCTGCGCTCAGCCAATGGCCTGCGCTCAGGCCAATGGCCTGCGCTCAGGCCAATGGCCTGCGCTCAGGCCAATGGCCTGCGCTCAGGCCAATGGCCTGCGCTCAGGCCAATGGCCTGCGCTCAGGCCAATGGCCTGCGCTCAGGCCAATGGCCTGCGCTCAGGCCAATGGCCTGCGCTCTCCTTTCCCTCTGGATTTGACTTTTCCTCTTCTCTCCCCCCCCCCACCTAATCTCAGGTTTTTTGTTTTCTTTATTTCCTTTACCACTCTTTCCTTCTTTCACACTCTTCCAGATTGTGCAACGTTTCCTCTTTCCTTCCTGGTCCTTTTGTCTCCTGCTTTTACAGAGGTCAGCACAAAAGGAGGAGGAGGATTTCTATATGGTAAATGTTTCAAAGTGGGGACTTCATCTGTGGTATGTCACAAATGGGACCTGCACCCAATTGTTGCAGTGTGTTCTGCTGCTTCTGTTTAGAGTTCCAGCCAGCTCTTCCCTCCAAGTGCATTACACAAGCACGCACACACAGAGACACGGGGACGCCCCATTCCATAATGATAATTTTATTCTTTATACCCCACACAACTGACTGGGTTGCCCCAGCCGCTCTGGGCGGCATCCATCATGTATAAAAACATAATAAAACACTAGATGTTTTTAAAAAAAACACCCTTCAGTGTACAAGATTGCCTTCAGACGGCTTGGGAGTCGGAGAACTCCATACCCCCCAACATTTCTCCTTTGAAAATAGGGACACCCTAAGGAAAAGAGATTAACAGTAATCCTTCAAGTGGTTTGGCTATGCGTTGGTTAATGGGTTAATTGGTGAGCTATGAGGTAAAGGGGAGGGTCAGATGCCTTGTCAATCAAAGAATGCCTTGTCAACCAACCAGAGGCAGCTTTGCAAACCCAGCAGCCTTGTCAACCAACCAGAAGCCGTTTGTCAATGCCAGCAGCCTTGTCAACCAATCAGAGGGAGCATTTTCACTCCCAGCAGTAGGTATAAAACCAGCAGGCCAATGGCCTGCGCTCAGGCCAATGGCCTGGGCTCAGGCAATGGCCTGCGCTCTCCTTTCCCTCTGGATTTGACTTTTCCTCTTCTCTCCCCCCCCCCACCTAATCTCAGGTTTTTTGTTTTCTTTATTTCCTTTACCACTCTTTCCTTCTTTCACACTCTTCCAGATTGTGCAACGTTTCCTCTTTCCTTCCTGGTCCTTTTGTCTCCTGCTTTTACAGAGGTCAGCACAAAGGAGGAGGAGGATTTCTATATGGTAAATGTTTCAAAGTGGGGACTTCATCTGTGGTATGTCACAAATGGGACCTGCACCCAATTGTTGCAGTGTGTTCTGCTGCTTCTGTTTAGAGTTCCAGCCAGCTCTTCCCTCCAAGTGCATTACACAAGCACGCACACACAGAGACACGGGGACGCCCCATTCCATAATGATAATTTTATTCTTTATACCCCACACAACTGACTGGGTTGCCCCAGCCGCTCTGGGCGGCATCCATCATGTATAAAAACATAATAAAACACTAGATGTTTTTAAAAAACACCCTTCAGTGTACAAGATTGCCTTCAGACGGCTTGGGAGTCGGAGAACTCCATACCCCCCAACATTTCTCCTTTGAAAATAGGGACACCCTAAGAAAAGAGATTAACAGTAACCTTCAAGTGGTTTGGCTATGCGTTGGTTAATGGGTTAACTGGTGAGCTATGAGGTAAAGGGGAGGGTCAGATGCCTTGTCAATCAAAGAATGCCTTGTCAACCAACCAGAGGCAGCTTTGCAAACCCAGCAGCCTTGTCAACCAACCAGAAGCCGTTTGTCAATGCCAGCAGCCTTGTCAACCAATCAGAGGGAGCATTTTCACTCCCAGCAGTAGGTATAAAACCAGCAGGCCCGGCCTGCGCTCAGGCCAATGGCCTGCGCTCAGGCCAATGGCCTGCGCTCAGCCAATGGCCTGCGCTCAGGCCAATGGCCTGCGCTCAGGCCAATGGCCTGCGCTCAGGCCATGGCCTGCGCTCAGGCCAATGGCCTGCGCTCAGGCCAATGGCCTGCGCTCAGGCCAATGGCCTGCGCTCAGGCCAATGGCCTGCGCTCAGGCCAATGGCCTGCGCTCAGGCCAATGGCCTGCGCTCAGGCCAATGGCTGCGCTCAGGCCAATGGCCTGCGCTCAGGCCAATGGCCTGCGCTCAGGCCAATGGCCTGCGCTCAGGCCAATGGCCTGCGCTCAGGCCAATGGCCTGCGCTCAGGCCAATGGCCTGCGCTCAGGCCAATGGCCTGCGCTCAGGCCAATGGCCTGCGCTCAGGCCAATGGCCTGCGCTCAGGCCAATGGCCTGCGCTCTCCTTTCCCTCTGGATTTGACTTTTCCTCTTCTCTCCCCCCCCCCCCCACCTAATCTCAGGTTTTTTGTTTTCTTTATTTCCTTTACCACTCTTTCCTTCTTTCACACTCTTCCAGATTGTGCAACGTTTCCTCTTTCCTTCCTGGTCCTTTTGTCTCCTGCTTTTACAGAGGTCAGCACAAAAGGAGGAGGAGGATTTCTATATGGTAAATGTTTCAAAGTGGGGACTTCATCTGTGGTATGTCACAAATGGGACCTGCACCCAATTGTTGCAGTGTGTTCTGCTGCTTCTGTTTAGAGTTCCAGCCAGCTCTTCCCTCCAAGTGCATTACACAAGCACGCACACACAGAGACACGGGGACGCCCCATTCCATAATGATAATTTTATTCTTTATACCCCACACAACTGACTGGGTTGCCCCAGCCGCTCTGGGCGGCATCCATCATGTATAAAACATAATAAAACACTAGATGTTTTTAAAAAAACACCCTTCAGTGTACAAGATTGCCTTCAGACGGCTTGGGAGTCGGAGAACTCCATACCCCCAACATTTCTCCTTTGAAAATAGGGACACCCTAAGGAAAAGAGATTAACAGTAATCCTTCAAGTGGTTTGGCTATGCGTTGGTTAATGGGTTAATTGGTGAGCTATGAGGTAAAGGGGAGGGTCAGATGCCTTGTCAATCAAAGAATGCCTTGTCAACCAACCAGAGGCAGCTTTGCAAACCCAGCAGCCTTGTCAACCAACCAGAAGCCGTTTGTCAATGCCAGCAGCCTTGTCAACCAATCAGAGGGAGCATTTTCACTCCCAGCAGTAGGTATAAAACCAGCAGGCCCGGCCTGCGCTCAGGCCAATGGCCTGCGCTCAGGCCAATGGCCTGCGCTCAGGCCAATGGCCTGCGCTCAGGCCAATGGCCTGCGCTCAGGCCAATGGCCTGCGCTCAGGCCAATGGCCTGCGCTCAGGCCAATGGCCTGCGCTCAGGCCAATGGCCTGCGCTCAGGCCAATGGCCTGCGCTCAGGCCAATGGCCTGCGCTCAGGCCAATGGCCTGCGCTCAGGCCAATGGCCTGCGCTCAGGCCAATGGCCTGCGCTCAGGCCAATGGCCTGCGCTCAGGCCAATGGCCTGCGCTCAGGCCAATGGCCTGCGCTCAGGCCAATGGCCTGCGCTCAGGCCAATGGCCTGCGCTCAGGCCAATGGCCTGCGCTCAGGCCAATGGCCTGCGCTCAGGCCAATGGCCTGCGCTCTCCTTTCCCTCTGGATTTGACTTTTCCTCTTCTCTCCCCCCCCCCCACCTAATCTCAGGTTTTTTGTTTTCTTTATTTCCTTTACCACTCTTTCCTTCTTTCACACTCTTCCAGATTGTGCAACGTTTCCTCTTTCCTTCCTGGTCCTTTTGTCTCCTGCTTTTACAGAGGTCAGCACAAAAGGAGGAGGAGGATTTCTATATGGTAAATGTTTCAAAGTGGGGACTTCATCTGTGGTATGTCACAAATGGGACCTGCACCCAATTGTTGCAGTGTGTTCTGCTGCTTCTGTTTAGAGTTCCAGCCAGCTCTTCCCTCCAAGTGCATTACACAAGCACGCACACACAGAGACACGGGGACGCCCCATTCCATAATGATAATTTTATTCTTTATACCCCACACAACTGACTGGGTTGCCCCAGCCGCTCTGGGCGGCATCCATCATGTATAAAAACATAATAAAACACTAGATGTTTTTAAAAAAACACCCTTCAGTGTACAAGATTGCCTTCAGACGGCTTGGGAGTCGGAGAACTCCATACCCCCCAACATTTCTCCTTTGAAAATAGGGACACCCTAAGGAAAAGAGATTAACAGTAATCCTTCAAGTGGTTTGGCTATGCGTTGGTTAATGGGTTAATTGGTGAGCTATGAGGTAAAGGGGAGGGTCAGATGCCTTGTCAATCAAAGAATGCCTTGTCAACCAACCAGAGGCAGCTTTGCAAACCCAGCAGCCTTGTCAACCAACCAGAAGCCGTTTGTCAATGCCAGCAGCCTTGTCAACCAATCAGAGGGAGCATTTTCACTCCCAGCAGTAGGTATAAAACCAGCAGGCCCGGCCTGCGCTCAGGCCAATGGCCTGCGCTCAGGCCAATGGCCTGCGCTCAGGCCAATGGCCTGCGCTCAGGCCAATGGCCTGCGCTCAGGCCAATGGCCTGCGCTCAGGCCAATGGCCTGCGCTCAGGCCAATGGCCTGCGCTCAGGCCAATGGCCTGCGCTCAGGCCAATGGCCTGCGCTCAGGCCAATGGCCTGCGCTCAGGCCAATGGCCTGCGCTCAGGCCAATGGCCTGCGCTCAGGCCAATGGCCTGCGCTCAGGCCAATGGCCTGCGCTCAGGCCAATGGCCTGCGCTCAGGCCAATGGCCTGCGCTCAGGCCAATGGCCTGCGCTCAGGCCAATGGCCTGCGCTCAGGCCAATGGCCTGCGCTCAGGCCAATGGCCTGCGCTCAGGCCAATGGCCTGCGCTCAGGCCAATGGCCTGCGCTCAGGCCAATGGCCTGCGCTCAGGCCAATGGCCTGCGCTCAGGCCAATGGCCTGCGCTCTCCTTTCCCTCTGGATTTGACTTTTCCTCTTCTCTCCCCCCCCCCCACCTAATCTCAGGTTTTTTGTTTTCTTTATTTCCTTTACCACTCTTTCCTTCTTTCACACTCTTCCAGATTGTGCAACGTTTCCTCTTTCCTTCCTGGTCCTTTTGTCTCCTGCTTTTACAGAGGTCAGCACAAAAGGAGGAGGAGGATTTCTATATGGTAAATGTTTCAAAGTGGGGACTTCATCTGTGGTATGTCACAAATGGGACCTGCACCCAATTGTTGCAGTGTGTTCTGCTGCTTCTGTTTAGAGTTCCAGCCAGCTCTTCCCTCCAAGTGCATTACACAAGCACGCACACACAGAGACACGGGGACGCCCCATTCCATAATGATAATTTTATTCTTTATACCCCACACAACTGACTGGGTTGCCCCAGCCGCTCTGGGCGGCATCCATCATGTATAAAAACATAATAAAACACTAGATGTTTTTAAAAAAACACCCTTCAGTGTACAAGATTGCCTTCAGACGGCTTGGGAGTCGGAGAACTCCATACCCCCCAACATTTCTCCTTTGAAAATAGGGACACCCTAAGGAAAAGAGATTAACAGTAATCCTTCAAGTGGTTTGGCTATGCGTTGGTTAATGGGTTAATTGGTGAGCTATGAGGTAAAGGGGAGGGTCAGATGCCTTGTCAATCAAAGAATGCCTTGTCAACCAACCAGAGGCAGCTTTGCAAACCCAGCAGCCTTGTCAACCAACCAGAAGCCGTTTGTCAATGCCAGCAGCCTTGTCAACCAATCAGAGGGAGCATTTTCACTCCCAGCAGTAGGTATAAAACCAGCAGGCCAATGGCCTGCGCTCAGGCCAATGGCCTGCGCGCTCCTTTCCCTCTGGATTTGACTTTTCCTCTTCTCTCCCCCCCCCCCACCTAATCTCAGGTTTTTTGTTTTCTTTATTTCCTTTACCACTCTTTCCTTCTTTCACACTCTTCCAGATTGTGCAACGTTTCCTCTTTCCTTCCTGGTCCTTTTGTCTCCTGCTTTTACAGAGGTCAGCACAAAAGGAGGAGGAGGATTTCTATATGGTAAATGTTTCAAAGTGGGGACTTCATCTGTGGTATGTCACAAATGGGACCTGCACCCAATTGTTGCAGTGTGTTCTGCTGCTTCTGTTTAGAGTTCCAGCCAGCTCTTCCCTCCAAGTGCATTACACAAGCACGCACACACAGAGACACGGGGACGCCCCATTCCATAATGATAATTTTATTCTTTATACCCCACACAACTGACTGGGTTGCCCCAGCCGCTCTGGGCGGCATCCATCATGTATAAAAACATAATAAAACACTAGATGTTTTTAAAAAAACACCCTTCAGTGTACAAGATTGCCTTCAGACGGCTTGGGAGTCGGAGAACTCCATACCCCCCAACATTTCTCCTTTGAAAATAGGGACACCCTAAGGAAAAGAGATTAACAGTAATCCTTCAAGTGGTTTGGCTATGCGTTGGTTAATGGGTTAATTGGTGAGCTATGAGGTAAAGGGGAGGGTCAGATGCCTTGTCAATCAAAGAATGCCTTGTCAACCAACCAGAGGCAGCTTTGCAAACCCAGCAGCCTTGTCAACCAACCAGAAGCCGTTTGTCAATGCCAGCAGCCTTGTCAACCAATCAGAGGGAGCATTTTCACTCCCAGCAGTAGGTATAAAACCAGCAGGCCCGGCCTGCGCTCAGGCCAATGGCATGCGCTCAGGCCAATGGCCTGCGCTCAGGCCAATGGCCTGCGCTCAGGCCAATGGCCTGCGCTCAGGCCAATGGCCTGCGCTCAGGCCAATGGCCTGCGCTCTCCTTTCCCTCTGGATTTGACTTTTCCTCTTCTCTCCCCCCCCCCCCCACCTAATCTCAGGTTTTTTGTTTTCTTTATTTCCTTTACCACTCTTTCCTTCTTTCACACTCTTCCAGATTGTGCAACGTTTCCTCTTTCCTTCCTGGTCCTTTTGTCTCCTGCTTTTACAGAGGTCAGCACAAAAGGAGGAGGAGGATTTCTATATGGTAAATGTTTCAAAGTGGGGACTTCATCTGTGGTATGTCACAAATGGGACCTGCACCCAATTGTTGCAGTGTGTTCTGCTGCTTCTGTTTAGAGTTCCAGCCAGCTCTTCCCTCCAAGTGCATTACACAAGCACGCACACACAGAGACACGGGGACGCCCCATTCCATAATGATAATTTTATTCTTTATACCCCACACAACTGACTGGGTTGCCCCAGCCGCTCTGGGCGGCATCCATCATGTATAAAAACATAATAAAACACTAGATGTTTTTAAAAAAACACCCTTCAGTGTACAAGATTGCCTTCAGACGGCTTGGGAGTCGGAGAACTCCATACCCCCCAACATTTCTCCTTTGAAAATAGGGACACCCTAAGGAAAAGAGATTAACAGTAATCCTTCAAGTGGTTTGGCTATGCGTTGGTTAATGGGTTAATTGGTGAGCTATGAGGTAAAGGGGAGGGTCAGATGCCTTGTCAATCAAAGAATGCCTTGTCAACCAACCAGAGGCAGCTTTGCAAACCCAGCAGCCTTGTCAACCAACCAGAAGCCGTTTGTCAATGCCAGCAGCCTTGTCAACCAATCAGAGGGAGCATTTTCACTCCCAGCAGTAGGTATAAAACCAGCAGGCCAATGGCCTGCGCTCAGGCCTGCGCTCAGGCCAATGGCCTGCGCTCTCCTTTCCCTCTGGATTTGACTTTTCCTCTTCTCTCCCCCCCCCCCCACCTAATCTCAGGTTTTTTGTTTTCTTTATTTCCTTTACCACTCTTTCCTTCTTTCACACTCTTCCAGATTGTGCAACGTTTCCTCTTTCCTTCCTGGTCCTTTTGTCTCCTGCTTTTACAGAGGTCAGCACAAAAGGAGGAGGAGGATTTCTATATGGTAAATGTTTCAAAGTGGGGACTTCATCTGTGGTATGTCACAAATGGGACCTGCACCCAATTGTTGCAGTGTGTTCTGCTGCTTCTGTTTAGAGTTCCAGCCAGCTCTTCCCTCCAAGTGCATTACACAAGCACGCACACACAGAGACACGGGGACGCCCCATTCCATAATGATAATTTTATTCTTTATACCCCACACAACTGACTGGGTTGCCCCAGCCGCTCTGGGCGGCATCCATCATGTATAAAAACATAATAAAACACTAGATGTTTTTAAAAAAACACCCTTCAGTGTACAAGATTGCCTTCAGACGGCTTGGGAGTCGGAGAACTCCATACCCCCCAACATTTCTCCTTTGAAAATAGGGACACCCTAAGGAAAAGAGATTAACAGTAATCCTTCAAGTGGTTTGGCTATGCGTTGGTTAATGGGTTAATTGGTGAGCTATGAGGTAAAGGGGAGGGTCAGATGCCTTGTCAATCAAAGAATGCCTTGTCAACCAACCAGAGGCAGCTTTGCAAACCCAGCAGCCTTGTCAACCAACCAGAAGCCGTTTGTCAATGCCAGCAGCCTTGTCAACCAATCAGAGGGAGCATTTTCACTCCCAGCAGTAGGTATAAAACCAGCAGGCCCGGCCTGCGCTCAGGCCAATGGCCTGCGCTCAGGCCAATGGCCTGCGCTCAGGCCAATGGCCTGCGCTCAGGCCAATGGCCTGCGCTCAGGCCAATGGCCTGCGCTCAGGCCAATGGCCTGCGCTCAGGCCAATGGCCTGCGCTCAGGCCAATGGCCTGCGCTCAGGCCAATGGCCTGCGCTCAGGCCAATGGCCTGCGCTCAGGCCAATGGCCTGCGCTCAGGCCAATGGCCTGCGCTCAGGCCAATGGCCTGCGCTCAGGCCAATGGCCTGCGCTCAGGCCAATGGCCTGCGCTCAGGCCAATGGCCTGCGCTCAGGCCAATGGCCTGCGCTCAGGCCAATGGCCTGCGCTCAGGCCAATGGCCTGCGCTCAGGCCAATGGCCTGCGCTCAGGCCAATGGCCTGCGCTCAGGCCAATGGCCTGCGCTCAGGCCAATGGCCTGCGCTCAGGCCAATGGCCTGCGCTCAGGCCAATGGCCTGCGCTCAGGCCAATGGCCTGCGCTCAGGCCAATGGCCTGCGCTCAGGCCAATGGCCTGCGCTCAGGCCAATGGCCTGCGCTCAGGCCAATGGCCTGCGCTCTCCTTTCCCTCTGGATTTGACTTTTCCTCTTCTCTCCCCCCCCCCCCCACCTAATCTCAGGTTTTTTGTTTTCTTTATTTCCTTTACCACTCTTTCCTTCTTTCACACTCTTCCAGATTGTGCAACGTTTCCTCTTTCCTTCCTGGTCCTTTTGTCTCCTGCTTTTACAGAGGTCAGCACAAAAGGAGGAGGAGGATTTCTATATGGTAAATGTTTCAAAGTGGGGACTTCATCTGTGGTATGTCACAAATGGGACCTGCACCCAATTGTTGCAGTGTGTTCTGCTGCTTCTGTTTAGAGTTCCAGCCAGCTCTTCCCTCCAAGTGCATTACACAAGCACGCACACACAGAGACACGGGGACGCCCCATTCCATAATGATAATTTTATTCTTTATACCCCACACAACTGACTGGGTTGCCCCAGCCGCTCTGGGCGGCATCCATCATGTATAAAAACATAATAAAACACTAGATGTTTTTAAAAAAACACCCTTCAGTGTACAAGATTGCCTTCAGACGGCTTGGGAGTCGGAGAACTCCATACCCCCCAACATTTCTCCTTTGAAAATAGGGACACCCTAAGGAAAAGAGATTAACAGTAATCCTTCAAGTGGTTTGGCTATGCGTTGGTTAATGGGTTAATTGGTGAGCTATGAGGTAAAGGGGAGGGTCAGATGCCTTGTCAATCAAAGAATGCCTTGTCAACCAACCAGAGGCAGCTTTGCAAACCCAGCAGCCTTGTCAACCAACCAGAAGCCGTTTGTCAATGCCAGCAGCCTTGTCAACCAATCAGAGGGAGCATTTTCACTCCCAGCAGTAGGTATAAAACCAGCAGGCCCGGCCTGCGCTCAGGCCAATGGCCTGCGCTCAGGCCAATGGCCTGCGCTCAGGCCAATGGCCTGCGCTCAGGCCAATGGCCTGCGCTCAGGCCAATGGCCTGCGCTCAGGCCAATGGCCTGCGCTCAGGCCAATGGCCTGCGCTCAGGCCAATGGCCTGCGCTCAGGCCAATGGCCTGCGCTCAGGCCAATGGCCTGCGCTCAGGCCAATGGCCTGCGCTCAGGCCAATGGCCTGCGCTCAGGCCAATGGCCTGCGCTCAGGCCAATGGCCTGCGCTCAGGCCAATGGCCTGCGCTCAGGCCAATGGCCTGCGCTCAGGCCAATGGCCTGCGCTCAGGCCAATGGCCTGCGCTCTCCTTTCCCTCTGGATTTGACTTTTCCTCTTCTCTCCCCCCCCCCCCACCTAATCTCAGGTTTTTTGTTTTCTTTATTTCCTTTACCACTCTTTCCTTCTTTCACACTCTTCCAGATTGTGCAACGTTTCCTCTTTCCTTCCTGGTCCTTTTGTCTCCTGCTTTTACAGAGGTCAGCACAAAAGGAGGAGGAGGATTTCTATATGGTAAATGTTTCAAAGTGGGGACTTCATCTGTGGTATGTCACAAATGGGACCTGCACCCAATTGTTGCAGTGTGTTCTGCTGCTTCTGTTTAGAGTTCCAGCCAGCTCTTCCCTCCAAGTGCATTACACAAGCACGCACACACAGAGACACGGGGACGCCCCATTCCATAATGATAATTTTATTCTTTATACCCCACACAACTGACTGGGTTGCCCCAGCCGCTCTGGGCGGCATCCATCATGTATAAAAACATAATAAAACACTAGATGTTTTTAAAAAAACACCCTTCAGTGTACAAGATTGCCTTCAGACGGCTTGGGAGTCGGAGAACTCCATACCCCCCAACATTTCTCCTTTGAAAATAGGGACACCCTAAGGAAAAGAGATTAACAGTAATCCTTCAAGTGGTTTGGCTATGCGTTGGTTAATGGGTTAATTGGTGAGCTATGAGGTAAAGGGGAGGGTCAGATGCCTTGTCAATCAAAGAATGCCTTGTCAACCAACCAGAGGCAGCTTTGCAAACCCAGCAGCCTTGTCAACCAACCAGAAGCCGTTTGTCAATGCCAGCAGCCTTGTCAACCAATCAGAGGGAGCATTTTCACTCCCAGCAGTAGGTATAAAACCAGCAGGCCCGGCCTGCGCTCAGGCCAATGGCCTGCGCTCAGGCCAATGGCCTGCGCTCAGGCCAATGGCCTGCGCTCAGGCCAATGGCCTGCGCTCAGGCCAATGGCCTGCGCTCAGGCCAATGGCCTGCGCTCAGGCCAATGGCCTGCGCTCAGGCCAATGGCCTGCGCTCAGGCCAATGGCCTGCGCTCAGGCCAATGGCCTGCGCTCAGGCCAATGGCCTGCGCTCAGGCCAATGGCCTGCGCTCAGGCCAATGGCCTGCGCTCAGGCCAATGGCCTGCGCTCAGGCCAATGGCCTGCGCTCAGGCCAATGGCCTGCGCTCAGGCCAATGGCCTGCGCTCAGGCCAATGGCCTGCGCTCTCCTTTCCCTCTGGATTTGACTTTTCCTCTTCTCTCCCCCCCCCCCCACCTAATCTCAGGTTTTTTGTTTTCTTTATTTCCTTTACCACTCTTTCCTTCTTTCACACTCTTCCAGATTGTGCAACGTTTCCTCTTTCCTTCCTGGTCCTTTTGTCTCCTGCTTTTACAGAGGTCAGCACAAAAGGAGGAGGAGGATTTCTATATGGTAAATGTTTCAAAGTGGGGACTTCATCTGTGGTATGTCACAAATGGGACCTGCACCCAATTGTTGCAGTGTGTTCTGCTGCTTCTGTTTAGAGTTCCAGCCAGCTCTTCCCTCCAAGTGCATTACACAAGCACGCACACACAGAGACACGGGGACGCCCCATTCCATAATGATAATTTTATTCTTTATACCCCACACAACTGACTGGGTTGCCCCAGCCGCTCTGGGCGGCATCCATCATGTATAAAAACATAATAAAACACTAGATGTTTTTAAAAAAACACCCTTCAGTGTACAAGATTGCCTTCAGACGGCTTGGGAGTCGGAGAACTCCATACCCCCCAACATTTCTCCTTTGAAAATAGGGACACCCTAAGGAAAAGAGATTAACAGTAATCCTTCAAGTGGTTTGGCTATGCGTTGGTTAATGGGTTAATTGGTGAGCTATGAGGTAAAGGGGAGGGTCAGATGCCTTGTCAATCAAAGAATGCCTTGTCAACCAACCAGAGGCAGCTTTGCAAACCCAGCAGCCTTGTCAACCAACCAGAAGCCGTTTGTAAATGCCAGCAGCCTTGTCAACCAATCAGAGGGAGCATTTTCACTCCCAGCAGTAGGTATAAAACCAGCAGGCCCGGCCTGCGCTCAGGCCAATGGCCTGCGCTCAGGCCAATGGCCTGCGCTCAGGCCAATGGCCTGCGCTCAGGCCAATGGCCTGCGCTCAGGCCAATGGCCTGCGCTCAGGCCAATGGCCTGCGCTCAGGCCAATGGCCTGCGCTCAGGCCAATGGCCTGCGCTCAGGCCAATGGCCTGCGCTCAGGCCAATGGCCTGCGCTCAGGCCAATGGCCTGCGCTCAGGCCAATGGCCTGCGCTCAGGCCAATGGCCTGCGCTCAGGCCAATGGCCTGCGCTCAGGCCAATGGCCTGCGCTCAGGCCAATGGCCTGCGCTCTCCTTTCCCTCTGGATTTGACTTTTCCTCTTCTCTCCCCCCCCCCCACCTAATCTCAGGTTTTTTGTTTTCTTTATTTCCTTTACCACTCTTTCCTTCTTTCACACTCTTCCAGATTGTGCAACGTTTCCTCTTTCCTTCCTGGTCCTTTTGTCTCCTGCTTTTACAGAGGTCAGCACAAAAGGAGGAGGAGGATTTCTATATGGTAAATGTTTCAAAGTGGGGACTTCATCTGTGGTATGTCACAAATGGGACCTGCACCCAATTGTTGCAGTGTGTTCTGCTGCTTCTGTTTAGAGTTCCAGCCAGCTCTTCCCTCCAAGTGCATTACACAAGCACGCACACACAGAGACACGGGGACGCCCCATTCCATAATGATAATTTTATTCTTTATACCCCACACAACTGACTGGGTTGCCCCAGCCGCTCTGGGCGGCATCCATCATGTATAAAAACATAATAAAACACTAGATGTTTTTAAAAAAACACCCTTCAGTGTACAAGATTGCCTTCAGACGGCTTGGGAGTCGGAGAACTCCATACCCCCCAACATTTCTCCTTTGAAAATAGGGACACCCTAAGGAAAAGAGATTAACAGTAATCCTTCAAGTGGTTTGGCTATGCGTTGGTTAATGGGTTAATTGGTGAGCTATGAGGTAAAGGGGAGGGTCAGATGCCTTGTCAATCAAAGAATGCCTTGTCAACCAACCAGAGGCAGCTTTGCAAACCCAGCAGCCTTGTCAACCAACCAGAAGCCGTTTGTCAATGCCAGCAGCCTTGTCAACCAATCAGAGGGAGCATTTTCACTCCCAGCAGTAGGTATAAAACCAGCAGGCCAATGGCCTGCGCTCAGGCCAATGGCCTGCGCTCAGGCCAATGGCCTGCGCTCAGGCCAATGGCCTGCGCTCTCCTTTCCCTCTGGATTTGACTTTTCCTCTTCTCTCCCCCCCCCCCCACCTAATCTCAGGTTTTTTGTTTTCTTTATTTCCTTTACCACTCTTTCCTTCTTTCACACTCTTCCAGATTGTGCAACGTTTCCTCTTTCCTTCCTGGTCCTTTTGTCTCCTGCTTTTACAGAGGTCAGCACAAAAGGAGGAGGAGGATTTCTATATGGTAAATGTTTCAAAGTGGGGACTTCATCTGTGGTATGTCACAAATGGGACCTGCACCCAATTGTTGCAGTGTGTTCTGCTGCTTCTGTTTAGAGTTCCAGCCAGCTCTTCCCTCCAAGTGCATTACACAAGCACGCACACACAGAGACACGGGGACGCCCCATTCCATAATGATAATTTTATTCTTTATACCCCACACAACTGACTGGGTTGCCCCAGCCGCTCTGGGCGGCATCCATCATGTATAAAAACATAATAAAACACTAGATGTTTTTAAAAAAACACCCTTCAGTGTACAAGATTGCCTTCAGACGGCTTGGGAGTCGGAGAACTCCATACCCCCCAACATTTCTCCTTTGAAAATAGGGACACCCTAAGGAAAAGAGATTAACAGTAATCCTTCAAGTGGTTTGGCTATGCGTTGGTTAATGGGTTAATTGGTGAGCTATGAGGTAAAGGGGAGGGTCAGATGCCTTGTCAATCAAAGAATGCCTTGTCAACCAACCAGAGGCAGCTTTGCAAACCCAGCAGCCTTGTCAACCAACCAGAAGCCGTTTGTCAATGCCAGCAGCCTTGTCAACCAATCAGAGGGAGCATTTTCACTCCCAGCAGTAGGTATAAAACCAGCAGGCCCGGCCTGCGCTCAGGCCAATGGCCTGCGCTCAGGCCAATGGCCTGCGCTCAGGCCAATGGCCTGCGCTCAGGCCAATGGCCTGCGCTCAGGCCAATGGCCTGCGCTCAGGCCAATGGCCTGCGCTCAGGCCAATGGCCTGCGCTCAGGCCAATGGCCTGCGCTCAGGCCAATGGCCTGCGCTCAGGCCAATGGCCTGCGCTCAGGCCAATGGCCTGCGCTCAGGCCAATGGCCTGCGCTCAGGCCAATGGCCTGCGCTCAGGCCAATGGCCTGCGCTCAGGCCAATGGCCTGCGCTCAGGCCAATGGCCTGCGCTCAGGCCAATGGCCTGCGCTCAGGCCAATGGCCTGCGCTCAGGCCAATGGCCTGCGCTCAGGCCAATGGCCTGCGCTCAGGCCAATGGCCTGCGCTCAGGCCAATGGCCTGCGCTCAGGCCAATGGCCTGCGCTCAGGCCAATGGCCTGCGCTCTCCTTTCCCTCTGGATTTGACTTTTCCTCTTCTCTCCCCCCCCCCCCACCTAATCTCAGGTTTTTTGTTTTCTTTATTTCCTTTACCACTCTTTCCTTCTTTCACACTCTTCCAGATTGTGCAACGTTTCCTCTTTCCTTCCTGGTCCTTTTGTCTCCTGCTTTTACAGAGGTCAGCACAAAAGGAGGAGGAGGATTTCTATATGGTAAATGTTTCAAAGTGGGGACTTCATCTGTGGTATGTCACAAATGGGACCTGCACCCAATTGTTGCAGTGTGTTCTGCTGCTTCTGTTTAGAGTTCCAGCCAGCTCTTCCCTCCAAGTGCATTACACAAGCACGCACACACAGAGACACGGGGACGCCCCATTCCATAATGATAATTTTATTCTTTATACCCCACACAACTGACTGGGTTGCCCCAGCCGCTCTGGGCGGCATCCATCATGTATAAAAACATAATAAAACACTAGATGTTTTTAAAAAAACACCCTTCAGTGTACAAGATTGCCTTCAGACGGCTTGGGAGTCGGAGAACTCCATACCCCCCAACATTTCTCCTTTGAAAATAGGGACACCCTAAGGAAAAGAGATTAACAGTAATCCTTCAAGTGGTTTGGCTATGCGTTGGTTAATGGGTTAATTGGTGAGCTATGAGGTAAAGGGGAGGGTCAGATGCCTTGTCAATCAAAGAATGCCTTGTCAACCAACCAGAGGCAGCTTTGCAAACCCAGCAGCCTTGTCAACCAACCAGAAGCCGTTTGTCAATGCCAGCAGCCTTGTCAACCAATCAGAGGGAGCATTTTCACTCCCAGCAGTAGGTATAAAACCAGCAGGCCCGGCCTGCGCTCAGGCCAATGGCCTGCGCTCAGGCCAATGGCCTGCGCTCAGGCCAATGGCCTGCGCTCAGGCCAATGGCCTGCGCTCAGGCCAATGGCCTGCGCTCAGGCCAATGGCCTGCGCTCAGGCCAATGGCCTGCGCTCAGGCCAATGGCCTGCGCTCAGGCCAATGGCCTGCGCTCAGGCCAATGGCCTGCGCTCAGGCCAATGGCCTGCGCTCAGGCCAATGGCCTGCGCTCAGGCCAATGGCCTGCGCTCAGGCCAATGGCCTGCGCTCAGGCCAATGGCCTGCGCTCAGGCCAATGGCCTGCGCTCAGGCCAATGGCCTGCGCTCAGGCCAATGGCCTGCGCTCAGGCCAATGGCCTGCGCTCAGGCCAATGGCCTGCGCTCAGGCCAATGGCCTGCGCTCAGGCCAATGGCCTGCGCTCAGGCCAATGGCCTGCGCTCAGGCCAATGGCCTGCGCTCAGGCCAATGGCCTGCGCTCAGGCCAATGGCCTGCGCTCTCCTTTCCCTCTGGATTTGACTTTTCCTCTTCTCTCCCCCCCCCCCCACCTAATCTCAGGTTTTTTGTTTTCTTTATTTCCTTTACCACTCTTTCCTTCTTTCACACTCTTCCAGATTGTGCAACGTTTCCTCTTTCCTTCCTGGTCCTTTTGTCTCCTGCTTTTACAGAGGTCAGCACAAAAGGAGGAGGAGGATTTCTATATGGTAAATGTTTCAAAGTGGGGACTTCATCTGTGGTATGTCACAAATGGGACCTGCACCCAATTGTTGCAGTGTGTTCTGCTGCTTCTGTTTAGAGTTCCAGCCAGCTCTTCCCTCCAAGTGCATTACACAAGCACGCACACACAGAGACACGGGGACGCCCCATTCCATAATGATAATTTTATTCTTTATACCCCACACAACTGACTGGGTTGCCCCAGCCGCTCTGGGCGGCATCCATCATGTATAAAAACATAATAAAACACTAGATGTTTTTAAAAAAACACCCTTCAGTGTACAAGATTGCCTTCAGACGGCTTGGGAGTCGGAGAACTCCATACCCCCCAACATTTCTCCTTTGAAAATAGGGACACCCTAAGGAAAAGAGATTAACAGTAATCCTTCAAGTGGTTTGGCTATGCGTTGGTTAATGGGTTAATTGGTGAGCTATGAGGTAAAGGGGAGGGTCAGATGCCTTGTCAATCAAAGAATGCCTTGTCAACCAACCAGAGGCAGCTTTGCAAACCCAGCAGCCTTGTCAACCAACCAGAAGCCGTTTGTCAATGCCAGCAGCCTTGTCAACCAATCAGAGGGAGCATTTTCACTCCCAGCAGTAGGTATAAAACCAGCAGGCCCGGCCTGCGCTCAGGCCAATGGCCTGCGCTCAGGCCAATGGCCTGCGCTCAGGCCAATGGCCTGCGCTCAGGCCAATGGCCTGCGCTCAGGCCAATGGCCTGCGCTCAGGCCAATGGCCTGCGCTCAGGCCAATGGCCTGCGCTCAGGCCAATGGCCTGCGCTCAGGCCAATGGCCTGCGCTCAGGCCAATGGCCTGCGCTCAGGCCAATGGCCTGCGCTCAGGCCAATGGCCTGCGCTCAGGCCAATGGCCTGCGCTCAGGCCAATGGCCTGCGCTCAGGCCAATGGCCTGCGCTCAGGCCAATGGCCTGCGCTCAGGCCAATGGCCTGCGCTCAGGCCAATGGCCTGCGCTCAGGCCAATGGCCTGCGCTCAGGCCAATGGCCTGCGCTCAGGCCAATGGCCTGCGCTCAGGCCAATGGCCTGCGCTCAGGCCAATGGCCTGCGCTCAGGCCAATGGCCTGCGCTCAGGCCAATGGCCTGCGCTCTCCTTTCCCTCTGGATTTGACTTTTCCTCTTCTCTCCCCCCCCCCCACCTAATCTCAGGTTTTTTGTTTTCTTTATTTCCTTTACCACTCTTTCCTTCTTTCACACTCTTCCAGATTGTGCAACGTTTCCTCTTTCCTTCCTGGTCCTTTTGTCTCCTGCTTTTACAGAGGTCAGCACAAAAGGAGGAGGAGGATTTCTATATGGTAAATGTTTCAAAGTGGGGACTTCATCTGTGGTATGTCACAAATGGGACCTGCACCCAATTGTTGCAGTGTGTTCTGCTGCTTCTGTTTAGAGTTCCAGCCAGCTCTTCCCTCCAAGTGCATTACACAAGCACGCACACACAGAGACACGGGGACGCCCCATTCCATAATGATAATTTTATTCTTTATACCCCACACAACTGACTGGGTTGCCCCAGCCGCTCTGGGCGGCATCCATCATGTATAAAAACATAATAAAACACTAGATGTTTTTAAAAAAACACCCTTCAGTGTACAAGATTGCCTTCAGACGGCTTGGGAGTCGGAGAACTCCATACCCCCCAACATTTCTCCTTTGAAAATAGGGACACCCTAAGGAAAAGAGATTAACAGTAATCCTTCAAGTGGTTTGGCTATGCGTTGGTTAATGGGTTAATTGGTGAGCTATGAGGTAAAGGGGAGGGTCAGATGCCTTGTCAATCAAAGAATGCCTTGTCAACCAACCAGAGGCAGCTTTGCAAACCCAGCAGCCTTGTCAACCAACCAGAAGCCGTTTGTCAATGCCAGCAGCCTTGTCAACCAATCAGAGGGAGCATTTTCACTCCCAGCAGTAGGTATAAAACCAGCAGGCCAATGGCCTGCGCTCAGGCCAATGGCCTGCGCGCTCCTTTCCCTCTGGATTTGACTTTTCCTCTTCTCTCCCCCCCCCCCACCTAATCTCAGGTTTTTTGTTTTCTTTATTTCCTTTACCACTCTTTCCTTCTTTCACACTCTTCCAGATTGTGCAACGTTTCCTCTTTCCTTCCTGGTCCTTTTGTCTCCTGCTTTTACAGAGGTCAGCACAAAAGGAGGAGGAGGATTTCTATATGGTAAATGTTTCAAAGTGGGGACTTCATCTGTGGTATGTCACAAATGGGACCTGCACCCAATTGTTGCAGTGTGTTCTGCTGCTTCTGTTTAGAGTTCCAGCCAGCTCTTCCCTCCAAGTGCATTACACAAGCACGCACACACAGAGACACGGGGACGCCCCATTCCATAATGATAATTTTATTCTTTATACCCCACACAACTGACTGGGTTGCCCCAGCCGCTCTGGGCGGCATCCATCATGTATAAAAACATAATAAAACACTAGATGTTTTTAAAAAAACACCCTTCAGTGTACAAGATTGCCTTCAGACGGCTTGGGAGTCGGAGAACTCCATACCCCCCAACATTTCTCCTTTGAAAATAGGGACACCCTAAGGAAAAGAGATTAACAGTAATCCTTCAAGTGGTTTGGCTATGCGTTGGTTAATGGGTTAATTGGTGAGCTATGAGGTAAAGGGGAGGGTCAGATGCCTTGTCAATCAAAGAATGCCTTGTCAACCAACCAGAGGCAGCTTTGCAAACCCAGCAGCCTTGTCAACCAACCAGAAGCCGTTTGTCAATGCCAGCAGCCTTGTCAACCAATCAGAGGGAGCATTTTCACTCCCAGCAGTAGGTATAAAACCAGCAGGCCCGGCCTGCGCTCAGGCCAATGGCATGCGCTCAGGCCAATGGCCTGCGCTCAGGCCAATGGCCTGCGCTCAGGCCAATGGCCTGCGCTCAGGCCAATGGCCTGCGCTCAGGCCAATGGCCTGCGCTCAGGCCAATGGCCTGCGCTCAGGCCAATGGCCTGCGCTCTCCTTTCCCTCTGGATTTGACTTTTCCTCTTCTCTCCCCCCCCCCCCCACCTAATCTCAGGTTTTTTGTTTTCTTTATTTCCTTTACCACTCTTTCCTTCTTTCACACTCTTCCAGATTGTGCAACGTTTCCTCTTTCCTTCCTGGTCCTTTTGTCTCCTGCTTTTACAGAGGTCAGCACAAAAGGAGGAGGAGGATTTCTATATGGTAAATGTTTCAAAGTGGGGACTTCATCTGTGGTATGTCACAAATGGGACCTGCACCCAATTGTTGCAGTGTGTTCTGCTGCTTCTGTTTAGAGTTCCAGCCAGCTCTTCCCTCCAAGTGCATTACACAAGCACGCACACACAGAGACACGGGGACGCCCCATTCCATAATGATAATTTTATTCTTTATACCCCACACAACTGACTGGGTTGCCCCAGCCGCTCTGGGCGGCATCCATCATGTATAAAAACATAATAAAACACTAGATGTTTTTAAAAAAACACCCTTCAGTGTACAAGATTGCCTTCAGACGGCTTGGGAGTCGGAGAACTCCATACCCCCCAACATTTCTCCTTTGAAAATAGGGACACCCTAAGGAAAAGAGATTAACAGTAATCCTTCAAGTGGTTTGGCTATGCGTTGGTTAATGGGTTAATTGGTGAGCTATGAGGTAAAGGGGAGGGTCAGATGCCTTGTCAATCAAAGAATGCCTTGTCAACCAACCAGAGGCAGCTTTGCAAACCCAGCAGCCTTGTCAACCAACCAGAAGCCGTTTGTCAATGCCAGCAGCCTTGTCAACCAATCAGAGGGAGCATTTTCACTCCCAGCAGTAGGTATAAAACCAGCAGGCCAATGGCCTGCGCTCAGGCCTGCGCTCAGGCCAATGGCCTGCGCTCTCCTTTCCCTCTGGATTTGACTTTTCCTCTTCTCTCCCCCCCCCCCCACCTAATCTCAGGTTTTTTGTTTTCTTTATTTCCTTTACCACTCTTTCCTTCTTTCACACTCTTCCAGATTGTGCAACGTTTCCTCTTTCCTTCCTGGTCCTTTTGTCTCCTGCTTTTACAGAGGTCAGCACAAAAGGAGGAGGAGGATTTCTATATGGTAAATGTTTCAAAGTGGGGACTTCATCTGTGGTATGTCACAAATGGGACCTGCACCCAATTGTTGCAGTGTGTTCTGCTGCTTCTGTTTAGAGTTCCAGCCAGCTCTTCCCTCCAAGTGCATTACACAAGCACGCACACACAGAGACACGGGGACGCCCCATTCCATAATGATAATTTTATTCTTTATACCCCACACAACTGACTGGGTTGCCCCAGCCGCTCTGGGCGGCATCCATCATGTATAAAAACATAATAAAACACTAGATGTTTTTAAAAAAACACCCTTCAGTGTACAAGATTGCCTTCAGACGGCTTGGGAGTCGGAGAACTCCATACCCCCCAACATTTCTCCTTTGAAAATAGGGACACCCTAAGGAAAAGAGATTAACAGTAATCCTTCAAGTGGTTTGGCTATGCGTTGGTTAATGGGTTAATTGGTGAGCTATGAGGTAAAGGGGAGGGTCAGATGCCTTGTCAATCAAAGAATGCCTTGTCAACCAACCAGAGGCAGCTTTGCAAACCCAGCAGCCTTGTCAACCAACCAGAAGCCGTTTGTCAATGCCAGCAGCCTTGTCAACCAATCAGAGGGAGCATTTTCACTCCCAGCAGTAGGTATAAAACCAGCAGGCCCGGCCTGCGCTCAGGCCAATGGCCTGCGCTCAGGCCAATGGCCTGCGCTCAGGCCAATGGCCTGCGCTCAGGCCAATGGCCTGCGCTCAGGCCAATGGCCTGCGCTCAGGCCAATGGCCTGCGCTCAGGCCAATGGCCTGCGCTCAGGCCAATGGCCTGCGCTCAGGCCAATGGCCTGCGCTCAGGCCAATGGCCTGCGCTCAGGCCAATGGCCTGCGCTCAGGCCAATGGCCTGCGCTCAGGCCAATGGCCTGCGCTCAGGCCAATGGCCTGCGCTCAGGCCAATGGCCTGCGCTCAGGCCAATGGCCTGCGCTCAGGCCAATGGCCTGCGCTCAGGCCAATGGCCTGCGCTCTCCTTTCCCTCTGGATTTGACTTTTCCTCTTCTCTCCCCCCCCCCCCCACCTAATCTCAGGTTTTTTGTTTTCTTTATTTCCTTTACCACTCTTTCCTTCTTTCACACTCTTCCAGATTGTGCAACGTTTCCTCTTTCCTTCCTGGTCCTTTTGTCTCCTGCTTTTACAGAGGTCAGCACAAAAGGAGGAGGAGGATTTCTATATGGTAAATGTTTCAAAGTGGGGACTTCATCTGTGGTATGTCACAAATGGGACCTGCACCCAATTGTTGCAGTGTGTTCTGCTGCTTCTGTTTAGAGTTCCAGCCAGCTCTTCCCTCCAAGTGCATTACACAAGCACGCACACACAGAGACACGGGGACGCCCCATTCCATAATGATAATTTTATTCTTTATACCCCACACAACTGACTGGGTTGCCCCAGCCGCTCTGGGCGGCATCCATCATGTATAAAAACATAATAAAACACTAGATGTTTTTAAAAAAACACCCTTCAGTGTACAAGATTGCCTTCAGACGGCTTGGGAGTCGGAGAACTCCATACCCCCCAACATTTCTCCTTTGAAAATAGGGACACCCTAAGGAAAAGAGATTAACAGTAATCCTTCAAGTGGTTTGGCTATGCGTTGGTTAATGGGTTAATTGGTGAGCTATGAGGTAAAGGGGAGGGTCAGATGCCTTGTCAATCAAAGAATGCCTTGTCAACCAACCAGAGGCAGCTTTGCAAACCCAGCAGCCTTGTCAACCAACCAGAAGCCGTTTGTCAATGCCAGCAGCCTTGTCAACCAATCAGAGGGAGCATTTTCACTCCCAGCAGTAGGTATAAAACCAGCAGGCCCGGCCTGCGCTCAGGCCAATGGCCTGCGCTCAGGCCAATGGCCTGCGCTCAGGCCAATGGCCTGCGCTCAGGCCAATGGCCTGCGCTCAGGCCAATGGCCTGCGCTCAGGCCAATGGCCTGCGCTCAGGCCAATGGCCTGCGCTCAGGCCAATGGCCTGCGCTCAGGCCAATGGCCTGCGCTCAGGCCAATGGCCTGCGCTCAGGCCAATGGCCTGCGCTCAGGCCAATGGCCTGCGCTCAGGCCAATGGCCTGCGCTCAGGCCAATGGCCTGCGCTCAGGCCAATGGCCTGCGCTCAGGCCAATGGCCTGCGCTCAGGCCAATGGCCTGCGCTCAGGCCAATGGCCTGCGCTCAGGCCAATGGCCTGCGCTCAGGCCAATGGCCTGCGCTCTCCTTTCCCTCTGGATTTGACTTTTCCTCTTCTCTCCCCCCCCCCCCACCTAATCTCAGGTTTTTTGTTTTCTTTATTTCCTTTACCACTCTTTCCTTCTTTCACACTCTTCCAGATTGTGCAACGTTTCCTCTTTCCTTCCTGGTCCTTTTGTCTCCTGCTTTTACAGAGGTCAGCACAAAAGGAGGAGGAGGATTTCTATATGGTAAATGTTTCAAAGTGGGGACTTCATCTGTGGTATGTCACAAATGGGACCTGCACCCAATTGTTGCAGTGTGTTCTGCTGCTTCTGTTTAGAGTTCCAGCCAGCTCTTCCCTCCAAGTGCATTACACAAGCACGCACACACAGAGACACGGGGACGCCCCATTCCATAATGATAATTTTATTCTTTATACCCCACACAACTGACTGGGTTGCCCCAGCCGCTCTGGGCGGCATCCATCATGTATAAAAACATAATAAAACACTAGATGTTTTTAAAAAAACACCCTTCAGTGTACAAGATTGCCTTCAGACGGCTTGGGAGTCGGAGAACTCCATACCCCCCAACATTTCTCCTTTGAAAATAGGGACACCCTAAGGAAAAGAGATTAACAGTAATCCTTCAAGTGGTTTGGCTATGCGTTGGTTAATGGGTTAATTGGTGAGCTATGAGGTAAAGGGGAGGGTCAGATGCCTTGTCAATCAAAGAATGCCTTGTCAACCAACCAGAGGCAGCTTTGCAAACCCAGCAGCCTTGTCAACCAACCAGAAGCCGTTTGTCAATGCCAGCAGCCTTGTCAACCAATCAGAGGGAGCATTTTCACTCCCAGCAGTAGGTATAAAACCAGCAGGCCCGGCCTGCGCTCAGGCCAATGGCCTGCGCTCAGGCCAATGGCCTGCGCTCAGGCCAATGGCCTGCGCTCAGGCCAATGGCCTGCGCTCAGGCCAATGGCCTGCGCTCAGGCCAATGGCCTGCGCTCAGGCCAATGGCCTGCGCTCAGGCCAATGGCCTGCGCTCAGGCCAATGGCCTGCGCTCAGGCCAATGGCCTGCGCTCAGGCCAATGGCCTGCGCTCAGGCCAATGGCCTGCGCTCAGGCCAATGGCCTGCGCTCAGGCCAATGGCCTGCGCTCAGGCCAATGGCCTGCGCTCAGGCCAATGGCCTGCGCTCAGGCCAATGGCCTGCGCTCAGGCCAATGGCCTGCGCTCAGGCCAATGGCCTGCGCTCAGGCCAATGGCCTGCGCTCTCCTTTCCCTCTGGATTTGACTTTTCCTCTTCTCTCCCCCCCCCCCCACCTAATCTCAGGTTTTTTGTTTTCTTTATTTCCTTTACCACTCTTTCCTTCTTTCACACTCTTCCAGATTGTGCAACGTTTCCTCTTTCCTTCCTGGTCCTTTTGTCTCCTGCTTTTACAGAGGTCAGCACAAAAGGAGGAGGAGGATTTCTATATGGTAAATGTTTCAAAGTGGGGACTTCATCTGTGGTATGTCACAAATGGGACCTGCACCCAATTGTTGCAGTGTGTTCTGCTGCTTCTGTTTAGAGTTCCAGCCAGCTCTTCCCTCCAAGTGCATTACACAAGCACGCACACACAGAGACACGGGGACGCCCCATTCCATAATGATAATTTTATTCTTTATACCCCACACAACTGACTGGGTTGCCCCAGCCGCTCTGGGCGGCATCCATCATGTATAAAAACATAATAAAACACTAGATGTTTTTAAAAAAACACCCTTCAGTGTACAAGATTGCCTTCAGACGGCTTGGGAGTCGGAGAACTCCATACCCCCCAACATTTCTCCTTTGAAAATAGGGACACCCTAAGGAAAAGAGATTAACAGTAATCCTTCAAGTGGTTTGGCTATGCGTTGGTTAATGGGTTAATTGGTGAGCTATGAGGTAAAGGGGAGGGTCAGATGCCTTGTCAATCAAAGAATGCCTTGTCAACCAACCAGAGGCAGCTTTGCAAACCCAGCAGCCTTGTCAACCAACCAGAAGCCGTTTGTAAATGCCAGCAGCCTTGTCAACCAATCAGAGGGAGCATTTTCACTCCCAGCAGTAGGTATAAAACCAGCAGGCCCGGCCTGCGCTCAGGCCAATGGCCTGCGCTCAGGCCAATGGCCTGCGCTCAGGCCAATGGCCTGCGCTCAGGCCAATGGCCTGCGCTCAGGCCAATGGCCTGCGCTCAGGCCAATGGCCTGCGCTCAGGCCAATGGCCTGCGCTCAGGCCAATGGCCTGCGCTCAGGCCAATGGCCTGCGCTCAGGCCAATGGCCTGCGCTCAGGCCAATGGCCTGCGCTCAGGCCAATGGCCTGCGCTCAGGCCAATGGCCTGCGCTCAGGCCAATGGCCTGCGCTCAGGCCAATGGCCTGCGCTCAGGCCAATGGCCTGCGCTCAGGCCAATGGCCTGCGCTCAGGCCAATGGCCTGCGCTCAGGCCAATGGCCTGCGCTCAGGCCAATGGCCTGCGCTCAGGCCAATGGCCTGCGCTCAGGCCAATGGCCTGCGCTCTCCTTTCCCTCTGGATTTGACTTTTCCTCTTCTCTCCCCCCCCCCCACCTAATCTCAGGTTTTTTGTTTTCTTTATTTCCTTTACCACTCTTTCCTTCTTTCACACTCTTCCAGATTGTGCAACGTTTCCTCTTTCCTTCCTGGTCCTTTTGTCTCCTGCTTTTACAGAGGTCAGCACAAAAGGAGGAGGAGGATTTCTATATGGTAAATGTTTCAAAGTGGGGACTTCATCTGTGGTATGTCACAAATGGGACCTGCACCCAATTGTTGCAGTGTGTTCTGCTGCTTCTGTTTAGAGTTCCAGCCAGCTCTTCCCTCCAAGTGCATTACACAAGCACGCACACACAGAGACACGGGGACGCCCCATTCCATAATGATAATTTTATTCTTTATACCCCACACAACTGACTGGGTTGCCCCAGCCGCTCTGGGCGGCATCCATCATGTATAAAAACATAATAAAACACTAGATGTTTTTAAAAAAACACCCTTCAGTGTACAAGATTGCCTTCAGACGGCTTGGGAGTCGGAGAACTCCATACCCCCCAACATTTCTCCTTTGAAAATAGGGACACCCTAAGGAAAAGAGATTAACAGTAATCCTTCAAGTGGTTTGGCTATGCGTTGGTTAATGGGTTAATTGGTGAGCTATGAGGTAAAGGGGAGGGTCAGATGCCTTGTCAATCAAAGAATGCCTTGTCAACCAACCAGAGGCAGCTTTGCAAACCCAGCAGCCTTGTCAACCAACCAGAAGCCGTTTGTCAATGCCAGCAGCCTTGTCAACCAATCAGAGGGAGCATTTTCACTCCCAGCAGTAGGTATAAAACCAGCAGGCCAATGGCCTGCGCTCAGGCCAATGGCCTGCGCTCAGGCCAATGGCCTGCGCTCAGGCCAATGGCCTGCGCTCTCCTTTCCCTCTGGATTTGACTTTTCCTCTTCTCTCCCCCCCCCCCCACCTAATCTCAGGTTTTTTGTTTTCTTTATTTCCTTTACCACTCTTTCCTTCTTTCACACTCTTCCAGATTGTGCAACGTTTCCTCTTTCCTTCCTGGTCCTTTTGTCTCCTGCTTTTACAGAGGTCAGCACAAAAGGAGGAGGAGGATTTCTATATGGTAAATGTTTCAAAGTGGGGACTTCATCTGTGGTATGTCACAAATGGGACCTGCACCCAATTGTTGCAGTGTGTTCTGCTGCTTCTGTTTAGAGTTCCAGCCAGCTCTTCCCTCCAAGTGCATTACACAAGCACGCACACACAGAGACACGGGGACGCCCCATTCCATAATGATAATTTTATTCTTTATACCCCACACAACTGACTGGGTTGCCCCAGCCGCTCTGGGCGGCATCCATCATGTATAAAAACATAATAAAACACTAGATGTTTTTAAAAAAACACCCTTCAGTGTACAAGATTGCCTTCAGACGGCTTGGGAGTCGGAGAACTCCATACCCCCCAACATTTCTCCTTTGAAAATAGGGACACCCTAAGGAAAAGAGATTAACAGTAATCCTTCAAGTGGTTTGGCTATGCGTTGGTTAATGGGTTAATTGGTGAGCTATGAGGTAAAGGGGAGGGTCAGATGCCTTGTCAATCAAAGAATGCCTTGTCAACCAACCAGAGGCAGCTTTGCAAACCCAGCAGCCTTGTCAACCAACCAGAAGCCGTTTGTCAATGCCAGCAGCCTTGTCAACCAATCAGAGGGAGCATTTTCACTCCCAGCAGTAGGTATAAAACCAGCAGGCCCGGCCTGCGCTCAGGCCAATGGCCTGCGCTCAGGCCAATGGCCTGCGCTCAGGCCAATGGCCTGCGCTCAGGCCAATGGCCTGCGCTCAGGCCAATGGCCTGCGCTCAGGCCAATGGCCTGCGCTCAGGCCAATGGCCTGCGCTCAGGCCAATGGCCTGCGCTCAGGCCAATGGCCTGCGCTCAGGCCAATGGCCTGCGCTCAGGCCAATGGCCTGCGCTCAGGCCAATGGCCTGCGCTCAGGCCAATGGCCTGCGCTCAGGCCAATGGCCTGCGCTCAGGCCAATGGCCTGCGCTCAGGCCAATGGCCTGCGCTCAGGCCAATGGCCTGCGCTCAGGCCAATGGCCTGCGCTCTCCTTTCCCTCTGGATTTGACTTTTCCTCTTCTCTCCCCCCCCCCCCACCTAATCTCAGGTTTTTTGTTTTCTTTATTTCCTTTACCACTCTTTCCTTCTTTCACACTCTTCCAGATTGTGCAACGTTTCCTCTTTCCTTCCTGGTCCTTTTGTCTCCTGCTTTTACAGAGGTCAGCACAAAAGGAGGAGGAGGATTTCTATATGGTAAATGTTTCAAAGTGGGGACTTCATCTGTGGTATGTCACAAATGGGACCTGCACCCAATTGTTGCAGTGTGTTCTGCTGCTTCTGTTTAGAGTTCCAGCCAGCTCTTCCCTCCAAGTGCATTACACAAGCACGCACACACAGAGACACGGGGACGCCCCATTCCATAATGATAATTTTATTCTTTATACCCCACACAACTGACTGGGTTGCCCCAGCCGCTCTGGGCGGCATCCATCATGTATAAAAACATAATAAAACACTAGATGTTTTTAAAAAAACACCCTTCAGTGTACAAGATTGCCTTCAGACGGCTTGGGAGTCGGAGAACTCCATACCCCCCAACATTTCTCCTTTGAAAATAGGGACACCCTAAGGAAAAGAGATTAACAGTAATCCTTCAAGTGGTTTGGCTATGCGTTGGTTAATGGGTTAATTGGTGAGCTATGAGGTAAAGGGGAGGGTCAGATGCCTTGTCAATCAAAGAATGCCTTGTCAACCAACCAGAGGCAGCTTTGCAAACCCAGCAGCCTTGTCAACCAACCAGAAGCCGTTTGTCAATGCCAGCAGCCTTGTCAACCAATCAGAGGGAGCATTTTCACTCCCAGCAGTAGGTATAAAACCAGCAGGCCCGGCCTGCGCTCAGGCCAATGGCCTGCGCTCAGGCCAATGGCCTGCGCTCAGGCCAATGGCCTGCGCTCAGGCCAATGGCCTGCGCTCAGGCCAATGGCCTGCGCTCAGGCCAATGGCCTGCGCTCAGGCCAATGGCCTGCGCTCAGGCCAATGGCCTGCGCTCAGGCCAATGGCCTGCGCTCAGGCCAATGGCCTGCGCTCAGGCCAATGGCCTGCGCTCAGGCCAATGGCCTGCGCTCAGGCCAATGGCCTGCGCTCAGGCCAATGGCCTGCGCTCAGGCCAATGGCCTGCGCTCAGGCCAATGGCCTGCGCTCAGGCCAATGGCCTGCGCTCAGGCCAATGGCCTGCGCTCAGGCCAATGGCCTGCGCTCAGGCCAATGGCCTGCGCTCAGGCCAATGGCCTGCGCTCAGGCCAATGGCCTGCGCTCTCCTTTCCCTCTGGATTTGACTTTTCCTCTTCTCTCCCCCCCCCCCCCACCTAATCTCAGGTTTTTTGTTTTCTTTATTTCCTTTACCACTCTTTCCTTCTTTCACACTCTTCCAGATTGTGCAACGTTTCCTCTTTCCTTCCTGGTCCTTTTGTCTCCTGCTTTTACAGAGGTCAGCACAAAAGGAGGAGGAGGATTTCTATATGGTAAATGTTTCAAAGTGGGGACTTCATCTGTGGTATGTCACAAATGGGACCTGCACCCAATTGTTGCAGTGTGTTCTGATGCTTCTGTTTAGAGTTCCAGCCAGCTCTTCCCTCCAAGTGCATTACACAAGCACGCACACACAGAGACACGGGGACGCCCCATTCCATAATGATAATTTTATTCTTTATACCCCACACAACTGACTGGGTTGCCCCAGCCGCTCTGGGCGGCATCCATCATGTATAAAAACATAATAAAACACTAGATGTTTTTAAAAAAACACCCTTCAGTGTACAAGATTGCCTTCAGACGGCTTGGGAGTCGGAGAACTCCATACCCCCCAACATTTCTCCTTTGAAAATAGGGACACCCTAAGGAAAAGAGATTAACAGTAATCCTTCAAGTGGTTTGGCTATGCGTTGGTTAATGGGTTAATTGGTGAGCTATGAGGTAAAGGGGAGGGTCAGATGCCTTGTCAATCAAAGAATGCCTTGTCAACCAACCAGAGGCAGCTTTGCAAACCCAGCAGCCTTGTCAACCAACCAGAAGCCGTTTGTCAATGCCAGCAGCCTTGTCAACCAATCAGAGGGAGCATTTTCACTCCCAGCAGTAGGTATAAAACCAGCAGGCCAATGGCCTGCGCTCAGGCCAATGGCCTGCGCTCAGGCCAATGGCCTGCGCTCTCCTTTCCCTCTGGATTTGACTTTTCCTCTTCTCTCCCCCCCCCCCCACCTAATCTCAGGTTTTTTGTTTTCTTTATTTCCTTTACCACTCTTTCCTTCTTTCACACTCTTCCAGATTGTGCAACGTTTCCTCTTTCCTTCCTGGTCCTTTTGTCTCCTGCTTTTACAGAGGTCAGCACAAAAGGAGGAGGAGGATTTCTATATGGTAAATGTTTCAAAGTGGGGACTTCATCTGTGGTATGTCACAAATGGGACCTGCACCCAATTGTTGCAGTGTGTTCTGCTGCTTCTGTTTAGAGTTCCAGCCAGCTCTTCCCTCCAAGTGCATTACACAAGCACGCACACACAGAGACACGGGGACGCCCCATTCCATAATGATAATTTTATTCTTTATACCCCACACAACTGACTGGGTTGCCCCAGCCGCTCTGGGCGGCATCCATCATGTATAAAAACATAATAAAACACTAGATGTTTTTAAAAAAACACCCTTCAGTGTACAAGATTGCCTTCAGACGGCTTGGGAGTCGGAGAACTCCATACCCCCCAACATTTCTCCTTTGAAAATAGGGACACCCTAAGGAAAAGAGATTAACAGTAATCCTTCAAGTGGTTTGGCTATGCGTTGGTTAATGGGTTAATTGGTGAGCTATGAGGTAAAGGGGAGGGTCAGATGCCTTGTCAATCAAAGAATGCCTTGTCAACCAACCAGAGGCAGCTTTGCAAACCCAGCAGCCTTGTCAACCAACCAGAAGCCGTTTGTCAATGCCAGCAGCCTTGTCAACCAATCAGAGGGAGCATTTTCACTCCCAGCAGTAGGTATAAAACCAGCAGGCCAATGGCCTGCGCTCAGGCCAATGGCCTGTGCGCTCCTTTCCCTCTGGATTTGACTTTTCCTCTTCTCTCCCCCCCCCCCACCTAATCTCAGGTTTTTTGTTTTCTTTATTTCCTTTACCACTCTTTCCTTCTTTCACACTCTTCCAGATTGTGCAACGTTTCCTCTTTCCTTCCTGGTCCTTTTGTCTCCTGCTTTTACAGAGGTCAGCACAAAAGGAGGAGGAGGATTTCTATATGGTAAATGTTTCAAAGTGGGGACTTCATCTGTGGTATGTCACAAATGGGACCTGCACCCAATTGTTGCAGTGTGTTCTGCTGCTTCTGTTTAGAGTTCCAGCCAGCTCTTCCCTCCAAGTGCATTACACAAGCACGCACACACAGAGACACGGGGACGCCCCATTCCATAATGATAATTTTATTCTTTATACCCCACACAACTGACTGGGTTGCCCCAGCCGCTCTGGGCGGCATCCATCATGTATAAAAACATAATAAAACACTAGATGTTTTTAAAAAAACACCCTTCAGTGTACAAGATTGCCTTCAGACGGCTTGGGAGTCGGAGAACTCCATACCCCCCAACATTTCTCCTTTGAAAATAGGGACACCCTAAGGAAAAGAGATTAACAGTAATCCTTCAAGTGGTTTGGCTATGCGTTGGTTAATGGGTTAATTGGTGAGCTATGAGGTAAAGGGGAGGGTCAGATGCCTTGTCAATCAAAGAATGCCTTGTCAACCAACCAGAGGCAGCTTTGCAAACCCAGCAGCCTTGTCAACCAACCAGAAGCCGTTTGTCAATGCCAGCAGCCTTGTCAACCAATCAGAGGGAGCATTTTCACTCCAAGCAGTAGGTATAAAACCAGCAGGCCAATGGCCTGCGCTCAGGCCAATGGCCTGCGCTCTCCTTTCCCTCTGGATTTGACTTTTCCTCTTCTCTCCCCCCCCCCCACCTAATCTCAGGTTTTTTGTTTTCTTTATTTCCTTTACCACTCTTTCCTTCTTTCACACTCTTCCAGATTGTGCAACGTTTCCTCTTTCCTTCCTGGTCCTTTTGTCTCCTGCTTTTACAGAGGTCAGCACAAAAGGAGGAGGAGGATTTCTATATGGTAAATGTTTCAAAGTGGGGACTTCATCTGTGGTATGTCACAAATGGGACCTGCACCCAATTGTTGCAGTGTGTTCTGCTGCTTCTGTTTAGAGTTCCAGCCAGCTCTTCCCTCCAAGTGCATTACACAAGCACGCACACACAGAGACACGGGGACGCCCCATTCCATAATGATAATTTTATTCTTTATACCCCACACAACTGACTGGGTTGCCCCAGCCGCTCTGGGCGGCATCCATCATGTATAAAAACATAATAAAACACTAGATGTTTTTAAAAAAACACCCTTCAGTGTACAAGATTGCCTTCAGACGGCTTGGGAGTCGGAGAACTCCATACCCCCCAACATTTCTCCTTTGAAAATAGGGACACCCTAAGGAAAAGAGATTAACAGTAATC
Source organism: Podarcis muralis (assembly GCF_964188315.1). Classification (NCBI taxonomy): domain Eukaryota; kingdom Metazoa; phylum Chordata; class Lepidosauria; order Squamata; family Lacertidae; genus Podarcis; species Podarcis muralis. The sequence continues at coordinate 34,313 of NW_027554735.1, forward strand.
CTTCAAGTGGTTTGGCTATGCGTTGGTTAATGGGTTAATTGGTGAGCTATGAGGTAAAGGGGAGGGTCAGATGCCTTGTCAATCAAAGAATGCCTTGTCAACCAACCAGAGGCAGCTTTGCAAACCCAGCAGCCTTGTCAACCAACCAGAAGCCGTTTGTCAATGCCAGCAGCCTTGTCAACCAATCAGAGGGAGCATTTTCACTCCCAGCAGTAGGTATAAAACCAGCAGGCCAATGGCCTGCGCTCAGGCCAATGGCCTGCGCGCTCCTTTCCCTCTGGATTTGACTTTTCCTCTTCTCTCCCCCCCCCCCACCTAATCTCAGGTTTTTTGTTTTCTTTATTTCCTTTACCACTCTTTCCTTCTTTCACACTCTTCCAGATTGTGCAACGTTTCCTCTTTCCTTCCTGGTCCTTTTGTCTCCTGCTTTTACAGAGGTCAGCACAAAAGGAGGAGGAGGATTTCTATATGGTAAATGTTTCAAAGTGGGGACTTCATCTGTGGTATGTCACAAATGGGACCTGCACCCAATTGTTGCAGTGTGTTCTGCTGCTTCTGTTTAGAGTTCCAGCCAGCTCTTCCCTCCAAGTGCATTACACAAGCACGCACACACAGAGACACGGGGACGCCCCATTCCATAATGATAATTTTATTCTTTATACCCCACACAACTGACTGGGTTGCCCCAGCCGCTCTGGGCGGCATCCATCATGTATAAAAACATAATAAAACACTAGATGTTTTTAAAAAAACACCCTTCAGTGTACAAGATTGCCTTCAGACGGCTTGGGAGTCGGAGAACTCCATACCCCCCAACATTTCTCCTTTGAAAATAGGGACACCCTAAGGAAAAGAGATTAACAGTAATCCTTCAAGTGGTTTGGCTATGCGTTGGTTAATGGGTTAATTGGTGAGCTATGAGGTAAAGGGGAGGGTCAGATGCCTTGTCAATCAAAGAATGCCTTGTCAACCAACCAGAGGCAGCTTTGCAAACCCAGCAGCCTTGTCAACCAACCAGAAGCCGTTTGTCAATGCCAGCAGCCTTGTCAACCAATCAGAGGGAGCATTTTCACTCCCAGCAGTAGGTATAAAACCAGCAGGCCCGGCCTGCGCTCAGGCCAATGGCCTGCGCTCAGGCCAATGGCCTGCGCTCAGGCCAATGGCCTGCGCTCAGGCCAATGGCCTGCGCTCAGGCCAATGGCCTGCGCTCAGGCCAATGGCCTGCGCTCAGGCCAATGGCCTGCGCTCAGGCCAATGGCCTGCGCTCAGGCCAATGGCCTGCGCTCAGGCCAATGGCCTGCGCTCAGGCCAATGGCCTGCGCTCAGGCCAATGGCCTGCGCTCAGGCCAATGGCCTGCGCTCAGGCCAATGGCCTGCGCTCAGGCCAATGGCCTGCGCTCAGGCCAATGGCCTGCGCTCAGGCCAATGGCCTGCGCTCAGGCCAATGGCCTGCGCTCAGGCCAATGGCCTGCGCTCAGGCCAATGGCCTGCGCTCAGGCCAATGGCCTGCGCTCAGGCCAATGGCCTGCGCTCAGGCCAATGGCCTGCGCTCTCCTTTCCCTCTGGATTTGACTTTTCCTCTTCTCTCCCCCCCCCCCACCTAATCTCAGGTTTTTTGTTTTCTTTATTTCCTTTACCACTCTTTCCTTCTTTCACACTCTTCCAGATTGTGCAACGTTTCCTCTTTCCTTCCTGGTCCTTTTGTCTCCTGCTTTTACAGAGGTCAGCACAAAAGGAGGAGGAGGATTTCTATATGGTAAATGTTTCAAAGTGGGGACTTCATCTGTGGTATGTCACAAATGGGACCTGCACCCAATTGTTGCAGTGTGTTCTGCTGCTTCTGTTTAGAGTTCCAGCCAGCTCTTCCCTCCAAGTGCATTACACAAGCACGCACACACAGAGACACGGGGACGCCCCATTCCATAATGATAATTTTATTCTTTATACCCCACACAACTGACTGGGTTGCCCCAGCCGCTCTGGGCGGCATCCATCATGTATAAAAACATAATAAAACACTAGATGTTTTTAAAAAAACACCCTTCAGTGTACAAGATTGCCTTCAGACGGCTTGGGAGTCGGAGAACTCCATACCCCCCAACATTTCTCCTTTGAAAATAGGGACACCCTAAGGAAAAGAGATTAACAGTAATCCTTCAAGTGGTTTGGCTATGCGTTGGTTAATGGGTTAATTGGTGAGCTATGAGGTAAAGGGGAGGGTCAGATGCCTTGTCAATCAAAGAATGCCTTGTCAACCAACCAGAGGCAGCTTTGCAAACCCAGCAGCCTTGTCAACCAACCAGAAGCCGTTTGTCAATGCCAGCAGCCTTGTCAACCAATCAGAGGGAGCATTTTCACTCCCAGCAGTAGGTATAAAACCAGCAGGCCAATGGCCTGCGCTCAGGCCAATGGCCTGCGCTCAGGCCAATGGCCTGCGCTCTCCTTTCCCTCTGGATTTGACTTTTCCTCTTCTCTCCCCCCCCCCCCCACCTAATCTCAGGTTTTTTGTTTTCTTTATTTCCTTTACCACTCTTTCCTTCTTTCACACTCTTCCAGATTGTGCAACGTTTCCTCTTTCCTTCCTGGTCCTTTTGTCTCCTGCTTTTACAGAGGTCAGCACAAAAGGAGGAGGAGGATTTCTATATGGTAAATGTTTCAAAGTGGGGACTTCATCTGTGGTATGTCACAAATGGGACCTGCACCCAATTGTTGCAGTGTGTTCTGCTGCTTCTGTTTAGAGTTCCAGCCAGCTCTTCCCTCCAAGTGCATTACACAAGCACGCACACACAGAGACACGGGGACGCCCCATTCCATAATGATAATTTTATTCTTTATACCCCACACAACTGACTGGGTTGCCCCAGCCGCTCTGGGCGGCATCCATCATGTATAAAAACATAATAAAACACTAGATGTTTTTAAAAAAACACCCTTCAGTGTACAAGATTGCCTTCAGACGGCTTGGGAGTCGGAGAACTCCATACCCCCCAACATTTCTCCTTTGAAAATAGGGACACCCTAAGGAAAAGAGATTAACAGTAATCCTTCAAGTGGTTTGGCTATGCGTTGGTTAATGGGTTAATTGGTGAGCTATGAGGTAAAGGGGAGGGTCAGATGCCTTGTCAATCAAAGAATGCCTTGTCAACCAACCAGAGGCAGCTTTGCAAACCCAGCAGCCTTGTCAACCAACCAGAAGCCGTTTGTCAATGCCAGCAGCCTTGTCAACCAATCAGAGGGAGCATTTTCACTCCCAGCAGTAGGTATAAAACCAGCAGGCCCGGCCTGCGCTCAGGCCAATGGCCTGCGCTCAGGCCAATGGCCTGCGCTCAGGCCAATGGCCTGCGCTCAGGCCAATGGCCTGCGCTCAGGCCAATGGCCTGCGCTCAGGCCAATGGCCTGCGCTCAGGCCAATGGCCTGCGCTCAGGCCAATGGCCTGCGCTCAGGCCAATGGCCTGCGCTCAGGCCAATGGCCTGCGCTCAGGCCAATGGCCTGCGCTCAGGCCAATGGCCTGCGCTCAGGCCAATGGCCTGCGCTCAGGCCAATGGCCTGCGCTCAGGCCAATGGCCTGCGCTCAGGCCAATGGCCTGCGCTCAGGCCAATGGCCTGCGCTCAGGCCAATGGCCTGCGCTCAGGCCAATGGCCTGCGCTCTCCTTTCCCTCTGGATTTGACTTTTCCTCTTCTCTCCCCCCCCCCCACCTAATCTCAGGTTTTTTGTTTTCTTTATTTCCTTTACCACTCTTTCCTTCTTTCACACTCTTCCAGATTGTGCAACGTTTCCTCTTTCCTTCCTGGTCCTTTTGTCTCCTGCTTTTACAGAGGTCAGCACAAAAGGAGGAGGAGGATTTCTATATGGTAAATGTTTCAAAGTGGGGACTTCATCTGTGGTATGTCACAAATGGGACCTGCACCCAATTGTTGCAGTGTGTTCTGCTGCTTCTGTTTAGAGTTCCAGCCAGCTCTTCCCTCCAAGTGCATTACACAAGCACGCACACACAGAGACACGGGGACGCCCCATTCCATAATGATAATTTTATTCTTTATACCCCACACAACTGACTGGGTTGCCCCAGCCGCTCTGGGCGGCATCCATCATGTATAAAAACATAATAAAACACTAGATGTTTTTAAAAAAAACACCCTTCAGTGTACAAGATTGCCTTCAGACGGCTTGGGAGTCGGAGAACTCCATACCCCCCAACATTTCTCCTTTGAAAATAGGGACACCCTAAGGAAAAGAGATTAACAGTAATCCTTCAAGTGGTTTGGCTATGCGTTGGTTAATGGGTTAATTGGTGAGCTATGAGGTAAAGGGGAGGGTCAGATGCCTTGTCAATCAAAAGAATGCCTTGTCAACCAACCAGAGGCAGCTTTGCAAACCCAGCAGCCTTGTCAACCAACCAGAAGCCGTTTGTCAATGCCAGCAGCCTTGTCAACCAATCAGAGGGAGCATTTTCACTCCCAGCAGTAGGTATAAAACCAGCAGGCCCGGCCTGCGCTCAGGCCAATGGCCTGCGCTCAGGCCAATGGCCTGCGCTCAGGCCAATGGCCTGCGCTCAGGCCAATGGCCTGCGCTCAGGCCAATGGCCTGCGCTCAGGCCAATGGCCTGCGCTCAGGCCAATGGCCTGCGCTCAGGCCAATGGCCTGCGCTCAGGCCAATGGCCTGCGCTCAGGCCAATGGCCTGCGCTCAGGCCAATGGCCTGCGCTCAGGCCAATGGCCTGCGCTCAGGCCAATGGCCTGCGCTCAGGCCAATGGCCTGCGCTCAGGCCAATGGCCTGCGCTCTCCTTTCCCTCTGGATTTGACTTTTCCTCTTCTCTCCCCCCCCCCCCACCTAATCTCAGGTTTTTTGTTTTCTTTATTTCCTTTACCACTCTTTCCTTCTTTCACACTCTTCCAGATTGTGCAACGTTTCCTCTTTCCTTCCTGGTCCTTTTGTCTCCTGCTTTTACAGAGGTCAGCACAAAAGGAGGAGGAGGATTTCTATATGGTAAATGTTTCAAAGTGGGGACTTCATCTGTGGTATGTCACAAATGGGACCTGCACCCAATTGTTGCAGTGTGTTCTGCTGCTTCTGTTTAGAGTTCCAGCCAGCTCTTCCCTCCAAGTGCATTACACAAGCACGCACACACAGAGACACGGGGACGCCCCATTCCATAATGATAATTTTATTCTTTATACCCCACACAACTGACTGGGTTGCCCCAGCCGCTCTGGGCGGCATCCATCATGTATAAAAACATAATAAAACACTAGATGTTTTTAAAAAAACACCCTTCAGTGTACAAGATTGCCTTCAGACGGCTTGGGAGTCGGAGAACTCCATACCCCCCAACATTTCTCCTTTGAAAATAGGGACACCCTAAGGAAAAGAGATTAACAGTAATCCTTCAAGTGGTTTGGCTATGCGTTGGTTAATGGGTTAATTGGTGAGCTATGAGGTAAAGGGGAGGGTCAGATGCCTTGTCAATCAAAGAATGCCTTGTCAACCAACCAGAGGCAGCTTTGCAAACCCAGCAGCCTTGTCAACCAACCAGAAGCCGTTTGTCAATGCCAGCAGCCTTGTCAACCAATCAGAGGGAGCATTTTCACTCCCAGCAGTAGGTATAAAACCAGCAGGCCAATGGCCTGCGCTCAGGCCAATGGCCTGCGCTCAGGCCAATGGCCTGCGCTCTCCTTTCCCTCTGGATTTGACTTTTCCTCTTCTCTCCCCCCCCCCCACCTAATCTCAGGTTTTTTGTTTTCTTTATTTCCTTTACCACTCTTTCCTTCTTTCACACTCTTCCAGATTGTGCAACGTTTCCTCTTTCCTTCCTGGTCCTTTTGTCTCCTGCTTTTACAGAGGTCAGCACAAAAGGAGGAGGAGGATTTCTATATGGTAAATGTTTCAAAGTGGGGACTTCATCTGTGGTATGTCACAAATGGGACCTGCACCCAATTGTTGCAGTGTGTTCTGCTGCTTCTGTTTAGAGTTCCAGCCAGCTCTTCCCTCCAAGTGCATTACACAAGCACGCACACACAGAGACACGGGGACGCCCCATTCCATAATGATAATTTTATTCTTTATACCCCACACAACTGACTGGGTTGCCCCAGCCGCTCTGGGCGGCATCCATCATGTATAAAAACATAATAAAACACTAGATGTTTTTAAAAAAACACCCTTCAGTGTACAAGATTGCCTTCAGACGGCTTGGGAGTCGGAGAACTCCATACCCCCCAACATTTCTCCTTTGAAAATAGGGACACCCTAAGGAAAAGAGATTAACAGTAATCCTTCAAGTGGTTTGGCTATGCGTTGGTTAATGGGTTAATTGGTGAGCTATGAGGTAAAGGGGAGGGTCAGATGCCTTGTCAATCAAAGAATGCCTTGTCAACCAACCAGAGGCAGCTTTGCAAACCCAGCAGCCTTGTCAACCAACCAGAAGCCGTTTGTCAATGCCAGCAGCCTTGTCAACCAATCAGAGGGAGCATTTTCACTCCCAGCAGTAGGTATAAAACCAGCAGGCCCGGCCTGCGCTCAGGCCAATGGCCTGCGCTCAGGCCAATGGCCTGCGCTCAGGCCAATGGCCTGCGCTCAGGCCAATGGCCTGCGCTCAGGCCAATGGCCTGCGCTCAGGCCAATGGCCTGCGCTCAGGCCAATGGCCTGCGCTCAGGCCAATGGCCTGCGCTCAGGCCAATGGCCTGCGCTCAGGCCAATGGCCTGCGCTCAGGCCAATGGCCTGCGCTCAGGCCAATGGCCTGCGCTCAGGCCAATGGCCTGCGCTCAGGCCAATGGCCTGCGCTCAGGCCAATGGCCTGCGCTCAGGCCAATGGCCTGCGCTCAGGCCAATGGCCTGCGCTCAGGCCAATGGCCTGCGCTCAGGCCAATGGCCTGCGCTCAGGCCAATGGCCTGCGCTCAGGCCAATGGCCTGCGCTCAGGCCAATGGCCTGCGCTCAGGCCAATGGCCTGCGCTCTCCTTTCCCTCTGGATTTGACTTTTCCTCTTCTCTCCCCCCCCCCCCACCTAATCTCAGGTTTTTTGTTTTCTTTATTTCCTTTACCACTCTTTCCTTCTTTCACACTCTTCCAGATTGTGCAACGTTTCCTCTTTCCTTCCTGGTCCTTTTGTCTCCTGCTTTTACAGAGGTCAGCACAAAAGGAGGAGGAGGATTTCTATATGGTAAATGTTTCAAAGTGGGGACTTCATCTGTGGTATGTCACAAATGGGACCTGCACCCAATTGTTGCAGTGTGTTCTGCTGCTTCTGTTTAGAGTTCCAGCCAGCTCTTCCCTCCAAGTGCATTACACAAGCACGCACACACAGAGACACGGGGACGCCCCATTCCATAATGATAATTTTATTCTTTATACCCCACACAACTGACTGGGTTGCCCCAGCCGCTCTGGGCGGCATCCATCATGTATAAAAACATAATAAAACACTAGATGTTTTTAAAAAAACACCCTTCAGTGTACAAGATTGCCTTCAGACGGCTTGGGAGTCGGAGAACTCCATACCCCCCAACATTTCTCCTTTGAAAATAGGGACACCCTAAGGAAAAGAGATTAACAGTAATCCTTCAAGTGGTTTGGCTATGCGTTGGTTAATGGGTTAATTGGTGAGCTATGAGGTAAAGGGGAGGGTCAGATGCCTTGTCAATCAAAGAATGCCTTGTCAACCAACCAGAGGCAGCTTTGCAAACCCAGCAGCCTTGTCAACCAACCAGAAGCCGTTTGTAAATGCCAGCAGCCTTGTCAACCAATCAGAGGGAGCATTTTCACTCCCAGCAGTAGGTATAAAACCAGCAGGCCCGGCCTGCGCTCAGGCCAATGGCCTGCGCTCAGGCCAATGGCCTGCGCTCAGGCCAATGGCCTGCGCTCAGGCCAATGGCCTGCGCTCAGGCCAATGGCCTGCGCTCAGGCCAATGGCCTGCGCTCAGGCCAATGGCCTGCGCTCAGGCCAATGGCCTGCGCTCAGGCCAATGGCCTGCGCTCAGGCCAATGGCCTGCGCTCAGGCCAATGGCCTGCGCTCAGGCCAATGGCCTGCGCTCAGGCCAATGGCCTGCGCTCAGGCCAATGGCCTGCGCTCAGGCCAATGGCCTGCGCTCAGGCCAATGGCCTGCGCTCAGGCCAATGGCCTGCGCTCAGGCCAATGGCCTGCGCTCAGGCCAATGGCCTGCGCTCAGGCCAATGGCCTGCGCTCAGGCCAATGGCCTGCGCTCAGGCCAATGGCCTGCGCTCAGGCCAATGGCCTGCGCTCTCCTTTCCCTCTGGATTTGACTTTTCCTCTTCTCTCCCCCCCCCCCACCTAATCTCAGGTTTTTTGTTTTCTTTATTTCCTTTACCACTCTTTCCTTCTTTCACACTCTTCCAGATTGTGCAACGTTTCCTCTTTCCTTCCTGGTCCTTTTGTCTCCTGCTTTTACAGAGGTCAGCACAAAAGGAGGAGGAGGATTTCTATATGGTAAATGTTTCAAAGTGGGGACTTCATCTGTGGTATGTCACAAATGGGACCTGCACCCAATTGTTGCAGTGTGTTCTGCTGCTTCTGTTTAGAGTTCCAGCCAGCTCTTCCCTCCAAGTGCATTACACAAGCACGCACACACAGAGACACGGGGACGCCCCATTCCATAATGATAATTTTATTCTTTATACCCCACACAACTGACTGGGTTGCCCCAGCCGCTCTGGGCGGCATCCATCATGTATAAAAACATAATAAAACACTAGATGTTTTTAAAAAAACACCCTTCAGTGTACAAGATTGCCTTCAGACGGCTTGGGAGTCGGAGAACTCCATACCCCCCAACATTTCTCCTTTGAAAATAGGGACACCCTAAGGAAAAGAGATTAACAGTAATCCTTCAAGTGGTTTGGCTATGCGTTGGTTAATGGGTTAATTGGTGAGCTATGAGGTAAAGGGGAGGGTCAGATGCCTTGTCAATCAAAGAATGCCTTGTCAACCAACCAGAGGCAGCTTTGCAAACCCAGCAGCCTTGTCAACCAACCAGAAGCCGTTTGTCAATGCCAGCAGCCTTGTCAACCAATCAGAGGGAGCATTTTCACTCCCAGCAGTAGGTATAAAACCAGCAGGCCAATGGCCTGCGCTCAGGCCAATGGCCTGCGCTCAGGCCAATGGCCTGCGCTCTCCTTTCCCTCTGGATTTGACTTTTCCTCTTCTCTCCCCCCCCCCCACCTAATCTCAGGTTTTTTGTTTTCTTTATTTCCTTTACCACTCTTTCCTTCTTTCACACTCTTCCAGATTGTGCAACGTTTCCTCTTTCCTTCCTGGTCCTTTTGTCTCCTGCTTTTACAGAGGTCAGCACAAAAGGAGGAGGAGGATTTCTATATGGTAAATGTTTCAAAGTGGGGACTTCATCTGTGGTATGTCACAAATGGGACCTGCACCCAATTGTTGCAGTGTGTTCTGCTGCTTCTGTTTAGAGTTCCAGCCAGCTCTTCCCTCCAAGTGCATTACACAAGCACGCACACACAGAGACACGGGGACGCCCCATTCCATAATGATAATTTTATTCTTTATACCCCACACAACTGACTGGGTTGCCCCAGCCGCTCTGGGCGGCATCCATCATGTATAAAAACATAATAAAACACTAGATGTTTTTAAAAAAACACCCTTCAGTGTACAAGATTGCCTTCAGACGGCTTGGGAGTCGGAGAACTCCATACCCCCCAACATTTCTCCTTTGAAAATAGGGACACCCTAAGGAAAAGAGATTAACAGTAATCCTTCAAGTGGTTTGGCTATGCGTTGGTTAATGGGTTAATTGGTGAGCTATGAGGTAAAGGGGAGGGTCAGATGCCTTGTCAATCAAAGAATGCCTTGTCAACCAACCAGAGGCAGCTTTGCAAACCCAGCAGCCTTGTCAACCAACCAGAAGCCGTTTGTAAATGCCAGCAGCCTTGTCAACCAATCAGAGGGAGCATTTTCACTCCCAGCAGTAGGTATAAAACCAGCAGGCCCGGCCTGCGCTCAGGCCAATGGCCTGCGCTCAGGCCAATGGCCTGCGCTCAGGCCAATGGCCTGCGCTCAGGCCAATGGCCTGCGCTCAGGCCAATGGCCTGCGCTCAGGCCAATGGCCTGCGCTCAGGCCAATGGCCTGCGCTCAGGCCAATGGCCTGCGCTCAGGCCAATGGCCTGCGCTCAGGCCAATGGCCTGCGCTCAGGCCAATGGCCTGCGCTCAGGCCAATGGCCTGCGCTCAGGCCAATGGCCTGCGCTCAGGCCAATGGCCTGCGCTCAGGCCAATGGCCTGCGCTCAGGCCAATGGCCTGCGCTCAGGCCAATGGCCTGCGCTCAGGCCAATGGCCTGCGCTCAGGCCAATGGCCTGCGCTCAGGCCAATGGCCTGCGCTCAGGCCAATGGCCTGCGCTCAGGCCAATGGCCTGCGCTCAGGCCAATGGCCTGCGCTCAGGCCAATGGCCTGCGCTCAGGCCAATGGCCTGCGCTCAGGCCAATGGCCTGCGCTCTCCTTTCCCTCTGGATTTGACTTTTCCTCTTCTCTCCCCCCCCCCCCCACCTAATCTCAGGTTTTTTGTTTTCTTTATTTCCTTTACCACTCTTTCCTTCTTTCACACTCTTCCAGATTGTGCAACGTTTCCTCTTTCCTTCCTGGTCCTTTTGTCTCCTGCTTTTACAGAGGTCAGCACAAAAGGAGGAGGAGGATTTCTATATGGTAAATGTTTCAAAGTGGGGACTTCATCTGTGGTATGTCACAAATGGGACCTGCACCCAATTGTTGCAGTGTGTTCTGCTGCTTCTGTTTAGAGTTCCAGCCAGCTCTTCCCTCCAAGTGCATTACACAAGCACGCACACACAGAGACACGGGGACGCCCCATTCCATAATGATAATTTTATTCTTTATACCCCACACAACTGACTGGGTTGCCCCAGCCGCTCTGGGCGGCATCCATCATGTATAAAAACATAATAAAACACTAGATGTTTTTAAAAAAACACCCTTCAGTGTACAAGATTGCCTTCAGACGGCTTGGGAGTCGGAGAACTCCATACCCCCCAACATTTCTCCTTTGAAAATAGGGACACCCTAAGGAAAAGAGATTAACAGTAATCCTTCAAGTGGTTTGGCTATGCGTTGGTTAATGGGTTAATTGGTGAGCTATGAGGTAAAGGGGAGGGTCAGATGCCTTGTCAATCAAAGAATGCCTTGTCAACCAACCAGAGGCAGCTTTGCAAACCCAGCAGCCTTGTCAACCAACCAGAAGCCGTTTGTCAATGCCAGCAGCCTTGTCAACCAATCAGAGGGAGCATTTTCACTCCCAGCAGTAGGTATAAAACCAGCAGGCCAATGGCCTGCGCTCAGGCCAATGGCCTGTGCGCTCCTTTCCCTCTGGATTTGACTTTTCCTCTTCTCTCCCCCCCCCCCACCTAATCTCAGGTTTTTTGTTTTCTTTATTTCCTTTACCACTCTTTCCTTCTTTCACACTCTTCCAGATTGTGCAACGTTTCCTCTTTCCTTCCTGGTCCTTTTGTCTCCTGCTTTTACAGAGGTCAGCACAAAAGGAGGAGGAGGATTTCTATATGGTAAATGTTTCAAAGTGGGGACTTCATCTGTGGTATGTCAC
>NW_027554736.1:0-43953 GCF_964188315.1 Podarcis muralis
AATGGGACCTGCACCCAATTGTTGCAGTGTGTTCTGCTGCTTCTGTTTAGAGTTCCAGCCAGCTCTTCCCTCCAAGTGCATTACACAAGCACGCACACACAGAGACACGGGGACGCCCCATTCCATAATGATAATTTTATTCTTTATACCCCACACAACTGACTGGGTTGCCCCAGCCGCTCTGGGCGGCATCCATCATGTATAAAAACATAATAAAACACTAGATGTTTTTAAAAAAACACCCTTCAGTGTACAAGATTGCCTTCAGACGGCTTGGGAGTCGGAGAACTCCATACCCCCCAACATTTCTCCTTTGAAAATAGGGACACCCTAAGGAAAAGAGATTAACAGTAATCCTTCAAGTGGTTTGGCTATGCGTTGGTTAATGGGTTAATTGGTGAGCTATGAGGTAAAGGGGAGGGTCAGATGCCTTGTCAATCAAAGAATGCCTTGTCAACCAACCAGAGGCAGCTTTGCAAACCCAGCAGCCTTGTCAACCAACCAGAAGCCGTTTGTCAATGCCAGCAGCCTTGTCAACCAATCAGAGGGAGCATTTTCACTCCCAGCAGTAGGTATAAAACCAGCAGGCCCGGCCTGCGCTCAGGCCAATGGCCTGCGCTCAGGCCAATGGCCTGCGCTCAGGCCAATGGCCTGCGCTCAGGCCAATGGCCTGCGCTCAGGCCAATGGCCTGCGCTCAGGCCAATGGCCTGCGCTCAGGCCAATGGCCTGCGCTCAGGCCAATGGCCTGCGCTCAGGCCAATGGCCTGCGCTCAGGCCAATGGCCTGCGCTCAGGCCAATGGCCTGCGCTCAGGCCAATGGCCTGCGCTCAGGCCAATGGCCTGCGCTCAGGCCAATGGCCTGCGCGCTCCTTTCCCTCTGGATTTGACTTTTCCTCTTCTCTCCCCCCCCCCACCTAATCTCAGGTTTTTTGTTTTCTTTATTTCCTTTACCACTCTTTCCTTCTTTCACACTCTTCCAGATTGTGCAACGTTTCCTCTTTCCTTCCTGGTCCTTTTGTCTCCTGCTTTTACAGAGGTCAGCACAAAAGGAGGAGGAGGATTTCTATATGGTAAATGTTTCAAAGTGGGGACTTCATCTGTGGTATGTCACAAATGGGACCTGCACCCAATTGTTGCAGTGTGTTCTGCTGCTTCTGTTTAGAGTTCCAGCCAGCTCTTCCCTCCAAGTGCATTACACAAGCACGCACACACAGAGACACGGGGACGCCCCATTCCATAATGATAATTTTATTCTTTATACCCCACACAACTGACTGGGTTGCCCCAGCCGCTCTGGGCGGCATCCATCATGTATAAAAACATAATAAAACACTAGATGTTTTTAAAAAAACACCCTTCAGTGTACAAGATTGCCTTCAGACGGCTTGGGAGTCGGAGAACTCCATACCCCCCAACATTTCTCCTTTGAAAATAGGGACACCCTAAGGAAAAGAGATTAACAGTAATCCTTCAAGTGGTTTGGCTATGCGTTGGTTAATGGGTTAATTGGTGAGCTATGAGGTAAAGGGGAGGGTCAGATGCCTTGTCAATCAAAGAATGCCTTGTCAACCAACCAGAGGCAGCTTTGCAAACCCAGCAGCCTTGTCAACCAACCAGAAGCCGTTTGTCAATGCCAGCAGCCTTGTCAACCAATCAGAGGGAGCATTTTCACTCCCAGCAGTAGGTATAAAACCAGCAGGCCCGGCCTGCGCTCAGGCCAATGGCCTGCGCTCAGGCCAATGGCCTGCGCTCAGGCCAATGGCCTGCGCTCAGGCCAATGGCCTGCGCTCAGGCCAATGGCCTGCGCTCAGGCCAATGGCCTGCGCTCAGGCCAATGGCCTGCGCTCAGGCCAATGGCCTGCGCTCAGGCCAATGGCCTGCGCTCAGGCCAATGGCCTGCGCTCAGGCCAATGGCCTGCGCTCAGGCCAATGGCCTGCGCTCAGGCCAATGGCCTGCGCTCAGGCCAATGGCCTGCGCTCAGGCCAATGGCCTGCGCTCAGGCCAATGGCCTGCGCTCAGGCCAATGGCCTGCGCTCAGGCCAATGGCCTGCGCTCAGGCCAATGGCCTGCGCGCTCCTTTCCCTCTGGATTTGACTTTTCCTCTTCTCTCCCCCCCCCCCACCTAATCTCAGGTTTTTTGTTTTCTTTATTTCCTTTACCACTCTTTCCTTCTTTCACACTCTTCCAGATTGTGCAACGTTTCCTCTTTCCTTCCTGGTCCTTTTGTCTCCTGCTTTTACAGAGGTCAGCACAAAAGGAGGAGGAGGATTTCTATATGGTAAATGTTTCAAAGTGGGGACTTCATCTGTGGTATGTCACAAATGGGACCTGCACCCAATTGTTGCAGTGTGTTCTGCTGCTTCTGTTTAGAGTTCCAGCCAGCTCTTCCCTCCAAGTGCATTACACAAGCACGCACACACAGAGACACGGGGACGCCCCATTCCATAATGATAATTTTATTCTTTATACCCCACACAACTGACTGGGTTGCCCCAGCCGCTCTGGGCGGCATCCATCATGTATAAAAACATAATAAAACACTAGATGTTTTTAAAAAAACACCCTTCAGTGTACAAGATTGCCTTCAGACGGCTTGGGAGTCGGAGAACTCCATACCCCCCAACATTTCTCCTTTGAAAATAGGGACACCCTAAGGAAAAGAGATTAACAGTAATCCTTCAAGTGGTTTGGCTATGCGTTGGTTAATGGGTTAATTGGTGAGCTATGAGGTAAAGGGGAGGGTCAGATGCCTTGTCAATCAAAGAATGCCTTGTCAACCAACCAGAGGCAGCTTTGCAAACCCAGCAGCCTTGTCAACCAACCAGAAGCCGTTTGTCAATGCCAGCAGCCTTGTCAACCAATCAGAGGGAGCATTTTCACTCCCAGCAGTAGGTATAAAACCAGCAGGCCAATGGCCTGCGCGCTCCTTTCCCTCTGGATTTGACTTTTCCTCTTCTCTCCCCCCCCCCCACCTAATCTCAGGTTTTTTGTTTTCTTTATTTCCTTTACCACTCTTTCCTTCTTTCACACTCTTCCAGATTGTGCAACGTTTCCTCTTTCCTTCCTGGTCCTTTTGTCTCCTGCTTTTACAGAGGTCAGCACAAAAGGAGGAGGAGGATTTCTATATGGTAAATGTTTCAAAGTGGGGACTTCATCTGTGGTATGTCACAAATGGGACCTGCACCCAATTGTTGCAGTGTGTTCTGCTGCTTCTGTTTAGAGTTCCAGCCAGCTCTTCCCTCCAAGTGCATTACACAAGCACGCACACACAGAGACACGGGGACGCCCCATTCCATAATGATAATTTTATTCTTTATACCCCACACAACTGACTGGGTTGCCCCAGCCGCTCTGGGCGGCATCCATCATGTATAAAAACATAATAAAACACTAGATGTTTTTAAAAAAACACCCTTCAGTGTACAAGATTGCCTTCAGACGGCTTGGGAGTCGGAGAACTCCATACCCCCCAACATTTCTCCTTTGAAAATAGGGACACCCTAAGGAAAAGAGATTAACAGTAATCCTTCAAGTGGTTTGGCTATGCGTTGGTTAATGGGTTAATTGGTGAGCTATGAGGTAAAGGGGAGGGTCAGATGCCTTGTCAATCAAAGAATGCCTTGTCAACCAACCAGAGGCAGCTTTGCAAACCCAGCAGCCTTGTCAACCAACCAGAAGCCGTTTGTCAATGCCAGCAGCCTTGTCAACCAATCAGAGGGAGCATTTTCACTCCCAGCAGTAGGTATAAAACCAGCAGGCCAATGGCCTGCGCGCTCCTTTCCCTCTGGATTTGACTTTTCCTCTTCTCTCCCCCCCCCCCACCTAATCTCAGGTTTTTTGTTTTCTTTATTTCCTTTACCACTCTTTCCTTCTTTCACACTCTTCCAGATTGTGCAACGTTTCCTCTTTCCTTCCTGGTCCTTTTGTCTCCTGCTTTTACAGAGGTCAGCACAAAAGGAGGAGGAGGATTTCTATATGGTAAATGTTTCAAAGTGGGGACTTCATCTGTGGTATGTCACAAATGGGACCTGCACCCAATTGTTGCAGTGTGTTCTGCTGCTTCTGTTTAGAGTTCCAGCCAGCTCTTCCCTCCAAGTGCATTACACAAGCACGCACACACAGAGACACGGGGACGCCCCATTCCATAATGATAATTTTATTCTTTATACCCCACACAACTGACTGGGTTGCCCCAGCCGCTCTGGGCGGCATCCATCATGTATAAAAACATAATAAAACACTAGATGTTTTTAAAAAAACACCCTTCAGTGTACAAGATTGCCTTCAGACGGCTTGGGAGTCGGAGAACTCCATACCCCCCAACATTTCTCCTTTGAAAATAGGGACACCCTAAGGAAAAGAGATTAACAGTAATCCTTCAAGTGGTTTGGCTATGCGTTGGTTAATGGGTTAATTGGTGAGCTATGAGGTAAAGGGGAGGGTCAGATGCCTTGTCAATCAAAGAATGCCTTGTCAACCAACCAGAGGCAGCTTTGCAAACCCAGCAGCCTTGTCAACCAACCAGAAGCCGTTTGTCAATGCCAGCAGCCTTGTCAACCAATCAGAGGGAGCATTTTCACTCCCAGCAGTAGGTATAAAACCAGCAGGCCAATGGCCTGCGCTCAGGCCAATGGCCTGCGCTCAGGCCAATGGCCTGCGCTCAGGCCAATGGCCTGCGCTCAGGCCAATGGCCTGCGCTCAGGCCAATGGCCTGCGCGCTCCTTTCCCTCTGGATTTGACTTTTCCTCTTCTCTCCCCCCCCCCCCACCTAATCTCAGGTTTTTTGTTTTCTTTATTTCCTTTACCACTCTTTCCTTCTTTCACACTCTTCCAGATTGTGCAACGTTTCCTCTTTCCTTCCTGGTCCTTTTGTCTCCTGCTTTTACAGAGGTCAGCACAAAAGGAGGAGGAGGATTTCTATATGGTAAATGTTTCAAAGTGGGGACTTCATCTGTGGTATGTCACAAATGGGACCTGCACCCAATTGTTGCAGTGTGTTCTGCTGCTTCTGTTTAGAGTTCCAGCCAGCTCTTCCCTCCAAGTGCATTACACAAGCACGCACACACAGAGACACGGGGACGCCCCATTCCATAATGATAATTTTATTCTTTATACCCCACACAACTGACTGGGTTGCCCCAGCCGCTCTGGGCGGCATCCATCATGTATAAAAACATAATAAAACACTAGATGTTTTTAAAAAAACACCCTTCAGTGTACAAGATTGCCTTCAGACGGCTTGGGAGTCGGAGAACTCCATACCCCCCAACATTTCTCCTTTGAAAATAGGGACACCCTAAGGAAAAGAGATTAACAGTAATCCTTCAAGTGGTTTGGCTATGCGTTGGTTAATGGGTTAATTGGTGAGCTATGAGGTAAAGGGGAGGGTCAGATGCCTTGTCAATCAAAGAATGCCTTGTCAACCAACCAGAGGCAGCTTTGCAAACCCAGCAGCCTTGTCAACCAACCAGAAGCCGTTTGTCAATGCCAGCAGCCTTGTCAACCAATCAGAGGGAGCATTTTCACTCCCAGCAGTAGGTATAAAACCAGCAGGCCAATGGCCTGCGCTCAGGCCAATGGCCTGCGCTCTCCTTTCCCTCTGGATTAGACTTTTCCTCTTCTCTCCCCCCCCCCCACCTAATCTCAGGTTTTTTGTTTTCTTTATTTCCTTTACCACTCTTTCCTTCTTTCACACTCTTCCAGATTGTGCAACGTTTCCTCTTTCCTTCCTGGTCCTTTTGTCTCCTGCTTTTACAGAGGTCAGCACAAAAGGAGGAGGAGGATTTCTATATGGTAAATGCTTCAAAGTGGGGACTTCATCTGTGGTATGTCACAAATGGGACCTGCACCCAATTGTTGCAGTGTGTTCTGCTGCTTCTGTTTAGAGTTCCAGCCAGCTCTTCCCTCCAAGTGCATTACACAAGCACGCACACACAGAGACACGGGGACGCCCCATTCCATAATGATAATTTTATTCTTTATACCCCACACAACTGACTGGGTTGCCCCAGCCGCTCTGGGCGGCATCCATCATGTATAAAAACATAATAAAACACTAGATGTTTTTAAAAAAACACCCTTCAGTGTACAAGATTGCCTTCAGACGGCTTGGGAGTCGGAGAACTCCATACCCCCCAACATTTCTCCTTTGAAAATAGGGACACCCTAAGGAAAAGAGATTAACAGTAATCCTTCAAGTGGTTTGGCTATGCGTTGGTTAATGGGTTAATTGGTGAGCTATGAGGTAAAGGGGAGGGTCAGATGCCTTGTCAATCAAAGAATGCCTTGTCAACCAACCAGAGGCAGCTTTGCAAACCCAGCAGCCTTGTCAACCAACCAGAAGCCGTTTGTCAATGCCAGCAGCCTTGTCAACCAATCAGAGGGAGCATTTTCACTCCCAGCAGTAGGTATAAAACCAGCAGGCCAATGGCCTGCGCTCAGGCCAATGGCCTGTGCGCTCCTTTCCCTCTGGATTTGACTTTTCCTCTTCTCTCCCCCCCCCCACCTAATCTCAGGTTTTTTGTTTTCTTTATTTCCTTTACCACTCTTTCCTTCTTTCACACTCTTCCAGATTGTGCAACGTTTCCTCTTTCCTTCCTGGTCCTTTTGTCTCCTGCTTTTACAGAGGTCAGCACAAAAGGAGGAGGAGGATTTCTATATGGTAAATGTTTCAAAGTGGGGACTTCATCTGTGGTATGTCACAAATGGGACCTGCACCCAATTGTTGCAGTGTGTTCTGCTGCTTCTGTTTAGAGTTCCAGCCAGCTCTTCCCTCCAAGTGCATTACACAAGCACGCACACACAGAGACACGGGGACGCCCCATTCCATAATGATAATTTTATTCTTTATACCCCACACAACTGACTGGGTTGCCCCAGCCGCTCTGGGCGGCATCCATCATGTATAAAAACATAATAAAACACTAGATGTTTTTAAAAAAACACCCTTCAGTGTACAAGATTGCCTTCAGACGGCTTGGGAGTCGGAGAACTCCATACCCCCCAACATTTCTCCTTTGAAAATAGGGACACCCTAAGGAAAAGAGATTAACAGTAATCCTTCAAGTGGTTTGGCTATGCGTTGGTTAATGGGTTAATTGGTGAGCTATGAGGTAAAGGGGAGGGTCAGATGCCTTGTCAATCAAAGAATGCCTTGTCAACCAACCAGAGGCAGCTTTGCAAACCCAGCAGCCTTGTCAACCAACCAGAAGCCGTTTGTCAATGCCAGCAGCCTTGTCAACCAATCAGAGGGAGCATTTTCACTCCCAGCAGTAGGTATAAAACCAGCAGGCCAATGGCCTGCGCTCTCTTTTCCCTCTGGATTTGACTTTTCCTCTTCTCTCCCCCCCCCCCACCTAATCTCAGGTTTTTTGTTTTCTTTATTTCCTTTACCACTCTTTCCTTCTTTCACACTCTTCCAGATTGTGCAACGTTTCCTCTTTCCTTCCTGGTCCTTTTGTCTCCTGCTTTTACAGAGGTCAGCACAAAAGGAGGAGGAGGATTTCTATATGGTAAATGTTTCAAAGTGGGGACTTCATCTGTGGTATGTCACAAATGGGACCTGCACCCAATTGTTGCAGTGTGTTCTGCTGCTTCTGTTTAGAGTTCCAGCCAGCTCTTCCCTCCAAGTGCATTACACAAGCACGCACACACAGAGACACGGGGACGCCCCATTCCATAATGATAATTTTATTCTTTATACCCCACACAACTGACTGGGTTGCCCCAGCCGCTCTGGGCGGCATCCATCATGTATAAAAACATAATAAAACACTAGATGTTTTTAAAAAAACACCCTTCAGTGTACAAGATTGCCTTCAGACGGCTTGGGAGTCGGAGAACTCCATACCCCCCAACATTTCTCCTTTGAAAATAGGGACACCCTAAGGAAAAGAGATTAACAGTAATCCTTCAAGTGGTTTGGCTATGCGTTGGTTAATGGGTTAATTGGTGAGCTATGAGGTAAAGGGGAGGGTCAGATGCCTTGTCAATCAAAGAATGCCTTGTCAACCAACCAGAGGCAGCTTTGCAAACCCAGCAGCCTTGTCAACCAACCAGAAGCCGTTTGTCAATGCCAGCAGCCTTGTCAACCAATCAGAGGGAGCATTTTCACTCCCAGCAGTAGGTATAAAACCAGCAGGCCCGGCCTGCGCTCAGGCCAATGGCCTGCGCTCAGGCCAATGGCCTGCGCTCAGGCCAATGGCCTGCGCTCAGGCCAATGGCCTGCGCTCAGGCCAATGGCCTGCGCTCAGGCCAATGGCCTGCGCTCAGGCCAATGGCCTGCGCTCAGGCCAATGGCCTGCGCTCAGGCCAATGGCCTGCGCTCAGGCCAATGGCCTGCGCTCAGGCCAATGGCCTGCGCTCAGGCCAATGGCCTGCGCTCAGGCCAATGGCCTGCGCTCAGGCCAATGGCCTGCGCTCAGGCCAATGGCCTGCGCTCAGGCCAATGGCCTGCGCTCAGGCCAATGGCCTGCGCTCAGGCCAATGGCCTGCGCTCAGGCCAATGGCCTGCGCTCAGGCCAATGGCCTGCGCTCAGGCCAATGGCCTGCGCGCTCCTTTCCCTCTGGATTTGACTTTTCCTCTTCTCTCCCCCCCCCCCACCTAATCTCAGGTTTTTTGTTTTCTTTATTTCCTTTACCACTCTTTCCTTCTTTCACACTCTTCCAGATTGTGCAACGTTTCCTCTTTCCTTCCTGGTCCTTTTGTCTCCTGCTTTTACAGAGGTCAGCACAAAAGGAGGAGGAGGATTTCTATATGGTAAATGTTTCAAAGTGGGGACTTCATCTGTGGTATGTCACAAATGGGACCTGCACCCAATTGTTGCAGTGTGTTCTGCTGCTTCTGTTTAGAGTTCCAGCCAGCTCTTCCCTCCAAGTGCATTACACAAGCACGCACACACAGAGACACGGGGACGCCCCATTCCATAATGATAATTTTATTCTTTATACCCCACACAACTGACTGGGTTGCCCCAGCCGCTCTGGGCGGCATCCATCATGTATAAAAACATAATAAAACACTAGATGTTTTTAAAAAAACACCCTTCAGTGTACAAGATTGCCTTCAGACGGCTTGGGAGTCGGAGAACTCCATACCCCCCAACATTTCTCCTTTGAAAATAGGGACACCCTAAGGAAAAGAGATTAACAGTAATCCCTCAAGTGGTTTGGCTATGCGTTGGTTAATGGGTTAATTGGTGAGCTATGAGGTAAAGGGGAGGGTCAGATGCCTTGTCAATCAAAGAATGCCTTGTCAACCAACCAGAGGCAGCTTTGCAAACCCAGCAGCCTTGTCAACCAACCAGAAGCCGTTTGTCAATGCCA
Source organism: Podarcis muralis (assembly GCF_964188315.1). Lineage (NCBI taxonomy): Eukaryota > Metazoa > Chordata > Lepidosauria > Squamata > Lacertidae > Podarcis > Podarcis muralis. Next base: position 9,327 of record NW_027554736.1, read on the forward strand.
GCAGCCTTGTCAACCAATCAGAGGGAGCATTTTCACTCCCAGCAGTAGGTATAAAACCAGCAGGCCCGGCCTGCGCTCAGGCCAATGGCCTCCGCTCAGGCCAATGGCCTGCGCTCAGGCCAATGGCCTGCGCTCAGGCCAATGGCCTGCGCTCAGGCCAATGGCCTGCGCTCAGGCCAATGGCCTGCGCTCAGGCCAATGGCCTGCGCTCAGGCCAATGGCCTGCGCTCAGGCCAATGGCCTGCGCTCAGGCCAATGGCCTGCGCTCAGGCCAATGGCCTGCGCTCAGGCCAATGGCCTGCGCTCAGGCCAATGGCCTGCGCTCAGGCCAATGGCCTGCGCTCAGGCCAATGGCCTGCGCTCAGGCCAATGGCCTGCGCGCTCCTTTCCCTCTGGATTTGACTTTTCCTCTTCTCTCCCCCCCCCCCCACCTAATCTCAGGTTTTTTGTTTTCTTTATTTCCTTTACCACTCTTTCCTTCTTTCACACTCTTCCAGATTGTGCAACGTTTCCTCTTTCCTTCCTGGTCCTTTTGTCTCCTGCTTTTACAGAGGTCAGCACAAAAGGAGGAGGAGGATTTCTATATGGTAAATGTTTCAAAGTGGGGACTTCATCTGTGGTATGTCACAAATGGGACCTGCACCCAATTGTTGCAGTGTGTTCTGCTGCTTCTGTTTAGAGTTCCAGCCAGCTCTTCCCTCCAAGTGCATTACACAAGCACGCACACACAGAGACACGGGGACGCCCCATTCCATAATGATAATTTTATTCTTTATACCCCACACAACTGACTGGGTTGCCCCAGCCGCTCTGGGCGGCATCCATCATGTATAAAAACATAATAAAACACTAGATGTTTTTAAAAAAACACCCTTCAGTGTACAAGATTGCCTTCAGACGGCTTGGGAGTCGGAGAACTCCATACCCCCCAACATTTCTCCTTTGAAAATAGGGACACCCTAAGGAAAAGAGATTAACAGTAATCCTTCAAGTGGTTTGGCTATGCGTTGGTTAATGGGTTAATTGGTGAGCTATGAGGTAAAGGGGAGGGTCAGATGCCTTGTCAATCAAAGAATGCCTTGTCAACCAACCAGAGGCAGCTTTGCAAACCCAGCAGCCTTGTCAACCAACCAGAAGCCGTTTGTCAATGCCAGCAGCCTTGTCAACCAATCAGAGGGAGCATTTTCACTCCCAGCAGTAGGTATAAAACCAGCAGGCCCGGCCTGCGCTCAGGCCAATGGCCTGCGCTCAGGCCAATGGCCTGCGCTCAGGCCAATGGCCTGCGCTCAGGCCAATGGCCTGCGCTCAGGCCAATGGCCTGCGCTCAGGCCAATGGCCTGCGCTCAGGCCAATGGCCTGCGCTCAGGCCAATGGCCTGCGCTCAGGCCAATGGCCTGCGCTCAGGCCAATGGCCTGCGCTCAGGCCAATGGCCTGCGCTCAGGCCAATGGCCTGCGCTCAGGCCAATGGCCTGCGCTCAGGCCAATGGCCTGCGCTCAGGCCAATGGCCTGCGCTCAGGCCAATGGCCTGCGCTCAGGCCAATGGCCTGCGCTCAGGCCAATGGCCTGCGCTCAGGCCAATGGCCTGCGCTCAGGCCAATGGCCTGCGCGCTCCTTTCCCTCTTCCAGATTGTGCAACGTTTCCTCTTTCCTTCCTGGTCCTTTTGTCTCCTGCTTTTACAGAGGTCAGCACAAAAGGAGGAGGAGGATTTCTATATGGTAAATGTTTCAAAGTGGGGACTTCATCTGTGGTATGTCACAAATGGGACCTGCACCCAATTGTTGCAGTGTGTTCTGCTGCTTCTGTTTAGAGTTCCAGCCAGCTCTTCCCTCCAAGTGCATTACACAAGCACGCACACACAGAGACACGGGGACGCCCCATTCCATAATGATAATTTTATTCTTTATACCCCACACAACTGACTGGGTTGCCCCAGCCGCTCTGGGCGGCATCCATCATGTATAAAAACATAATAAAACACTAGATGTTTTTAAAAAAACACCCTTCAGTGTACAAGATTGCCTTCAGACGGCTTGGGAGTCGGAGAACTCCATACCCCCCAACATTTCTCCTTTGAAAATAGGGACACCCTAAGGAAAAGAGATTAACAGTAATCCTTCAAGTGGTTTGGCTATGCGTTGGTTAATGGGTTAATTGGTGAGCTATGAGGTAAAGGGGAGGGTCAGATGCCTTGTCAATCAAAGAATGCCTTGTCAACCAACCAGAGGCAGCTTTGCAAACCCAGCAGCCTTGTCAACCAACCAGAAGCCGTTTGTCAATGCCAGCAGCCTTGTCAACCAATCAGAGGGAGCATTTTCACTCCCAGCAGTAGGTATAAAACCAGCAGGCCAATGGCCTGCGCTCAGGCCAATGGCCTGCGCTCAGGCCAATGGCCTGCGCGCTCCTTTCCCTCTTCCAGATTGTGCAACGTTTCCTCTTTCCTTCCTGGTCCTTTTGTCTCCTGCTTTTACAGAGGTCAGCACAAAAGGAGGAGGAGGATTTCTATATGGTAAATGTTTCAAAGTGGGGACTTCATCTGTGGTATGTCACAAATGGGACCTGCACCCAATTGTTGCAGTGTGTTCTGCTGCTTCTGTTTAGAGTTCCAGCCAGCTCTTCCCTCCAAGTGCATTACACAAGCACGCACACACAGAGACACGGGGACGCCCCATTCCATAATGATAATTTTATTCTTTATACCCCACACAACTGACTGGGTTGCCCCAGCCGCTCTGGGCGGCATCCATCATGTATAAAAACATAATAAAACACTAGATGTTTTTAAAAAAACACCCTTCAGTGTACAAGATTGCCTTCAGACGGCTTGGGAGTCGGAGAACTCCATACCCCCCAACATTTCTCCTTTGAAAATAGGGACACCCTAAGGAAAAGAGATTAACAGTAATCCTTCAAGTGGTTTGGCTATGCGTTGGTTAATGGGTTAATTGGTGAGCTATGAGGTAAAGGGGAGGGTCAGATGCCTTGTCAATCAAAGAATGCCTTGTCAACCAACCAGAGGCAGCTTTGCAAACCCAGCAGCCTTGTCAACCAACCAGAAGCCGTTTGTCAATGCCAGCAGCCTTGTCAACCAATCAGAGGGAGCATTTTCACTCCCAGCAGTAGGTATAAAACCAGCAGGCCCGGCCTGCGCTCAGGCCAATGGCCTGCGCTCAGGCCAATGGCCTGCGCTCAGGCCAATGGCCTGCGCTCAGGCCAATGGCCTGCGCTCAGGCCAATGGCCTGCGCTCAGGCCAATGGCCTGCGCTCAGGCCAATGGCCTGCGCTCAGGCCAATGGCCTGCGCTCAGGCCAATGGCCTGCGCTCAGGCCAATGGCCTGCGCTCAGGCCAATGGCCTGCGCTCAGGCCAATGGCCTGCGCTCAGGCCAATGGCCTGCGCTCAGGCCAATGGCCTGCGCTCAGGCCAATGGCCTGCGCTCAGGCCAATGGCCTGCGCTCAGGCCAATGGCCTGCGCTCAGGCCAATGGCCTGCGCTCAGGCCAATGGCCTGCGCTCAGGCCAATGGCCTGCGCTCAGGCCAATGGCCTGCGCGCTCCTTTCCCTCTTCCAGATTGTGCAACGTTTCCTCTTTCCTTCCTGGTCCTTTTGTCTCCTGCTTTTACAGAGGTCAGCACAAAAGGAGGAGGAGGATTTCTATATGGTAAATGTTTCAAAGTGGGGACTTCATCTGTGGTATGTCACAAATGGGACCTGCACCCAATTGTTGCAGTGTGTTCTGCTGCTTCTGTTTAGAGTTCCAGCCAGCTCTTCCCTCCAAGTGCATTACACAAGCACGCACACACAGAGACACGGGGACGCCCCATTCCATAATGATAATTTTATTCTTTATACCCCACACAACTGACTGGGTTGCCCCAGCCGCTCTGGGCGGCATCCATCATGTATAAAAACATAATAAAACACTAGATGTTTTTAAAAAAACACCCTTCAGTGTACAAGATTGCCTTCAGACGGCTTGGGAGTCGGAGAACTCCATACCCCCCAACATTTCTCCTTTGAAAATAGGGACACCCTAAGGAAAAGAGATTAACAGTAATCCTTCAAGTGGTTTGGCTATGCGTTGGTTAATGGGTTAATTGGTGAGCTATGAGGTAAAGGGGAGGGTCAGATGCCTTGTCAATCAAAGAATGCCTTGTCAACCAACCAGAGGCAGCTTTGCAAACCCAGCAGCCTTGTCAACCAACCAGAAGCCGTTTGTCAATGCCAGCAGCCTTGTCAACCAATCAGAGGGAGCATTTTCACTCCCAGCAGTAGGTATAAAACCAGCAGGCCAATGGCCTGCGCTCAGGCCAATGGCCTGCGCGCTCCTTTCCCTCTGGATTTGACTTTTCCTCTTCTCTCCCCCCCCCCCACCTAATCTCAGGTTTTTTGTTTTCTTTATTTCCTTTACCACTCTTTCCTTCTTTCACACTCTTCCAGATTGTGCAACGTTTCCTCTTTCCTTCCTGGTCCTTTTGTCTCCTGCTTTTACAGAGGTCAGCACAAAAGGAGGAGGAGGATTTCTATATGGTAAATGTTTCAAAGTGGGGACTTCATCTGTGGTATGTCACAAATGGGACCTGCACCCAATTGTTGCAGTGTGTTCTGCTGCTTCTGTTTAGAGTTCCAGCCAGCTCTTCCCTCCAAGTGCATTACACAAGCACGCACACACAGAGACACGGGGACGCCCCATTCCATAATGATAATTTTATTCTTTATACCCCACACAACTGACTGGGTTGCCCCAGCCGCTCTGGGCGGCATCCATCATGTATAAAAACATAATAAAACACTAGATGTTTTTAAAAAAACACCCTTCAGTGTACAAGATTGCCTTCAGACGGCTTGGGAGTCGGAGAACTCCATACCCCCCAACATTTCTCCTTTGAAAATAGGGACACCCTAAGGAAAAGAGATTAACAGTAATCCTTCAAGTGGTTTGGCTATGCGTTGGTTAATGGGTTAATTGGTGAGCTATGAGGTAAAGGGGAGGGTCAGATGCCTTGTCAATCAAAGAATGCCTTGTCAACCAACCAGAGGCAGCTTTGCAAACCCAGCAGCCTTGTCAACCAACCAGAAGCCGTTTGTCAATGCCAGCAGCCTTGTCAACCAATCAGAGGGAGCATTTTCACTCCCAGCAGTAGGTATAAAACCAGCAGGCCCGGCCTGCGCTCAGGCCAATGGCCTGCGCTCAGGCCAATGGCCTGCGCTCAGGCCAATGGCCTGCGCTCAGGCCAATGGCCTGCGCTCAGGCCAATGGCCTGCGCTCAGGCCAATGGCCTGCGCTCAGGCCAATGGCCTGCGCTCAGGCCAATGGCCTGCGCTCAGGCCAATGGCCTGCGCTCAGGCCAATGGCCTGCGCTCAGGCCAATGGCCTGCGCTCAGGCCAATGGCCTGCGCTCAGGCCAATGGCCTGCGCTCAGGCCAATGGCCTGCGCTCAGGCCAATGGCCTGCGCTCAGGCCAATGGCCTGCGCTCAGGCCAATGGCCTGCGCTCAGGCCAATGGCCTGCGCTCAGGCCAATGGCCTGCGCTCAGGCCAATGGCCTGCGCTCAGGCCAATGGCCTGCGCTCAGGCCAATGGCCTGCGCTCTCCTTTCCCTCTGGATTTGACTTTTCCTCTTCTCTCCCCCCCCCCCCACCTAATCTCAGGTTTTTTGTTTTCTTTATTTCCTTTACCACTCTTTCCTTCTTTCACACTCTTCCAGATTGTGCAACGTTTCCTCTTTCCTTCCTGGTCCTTTTGTCTCCTGCTTTTACAGAGGTCAGCACAAAAGGAGGAGGAGGATTTCTATATGGTAAATGTTTCAAAGTGGGGACTTCATCTGTGGTATGTCACAAATGGGACCTGCACCCAATTGTTGCAGTGTGTTCTGCTGCTTCTGTTTAGAGTTCCAGCCAGCTCTTCCCTCCAAGTGCATTACACAAGCACGCACACACAGAGACACGGGGACGCCCCATTCCATAATGATAATTTTATTCTTTATACCCCACACAACTGACTGGGTTGCCCCAGCCGCTCTGGGCGGCATCCATCATGTATAAAAACATAATAAAACACTAGATGTTTTTAAAAAAACACCCTTCAGTGTACAAGATTGCCTTCAGACGGCTTGGGAGTCGGAGAACTCCATACCCCCCAACATTTCTCCTTTGAAAATAGGGACACCCTAAGGAAAAGAGATTAACAGTAATCCTTCAAGTGGTTTGGCTATGCGTTGGTTAATGGGTTAATTGGTGAGCTATGAGGTAAAGGGGAGGGTCAGATGCCTTGTCAATCAAAGAATGCCTTGTCAACCAACCAGAGGCAGCTTTGCAAACCCAGCAGCCTTGTCAACCAACCAGAAGCCGTTTGTCAATGCCAGCAGCCTTGTCAACCAATCAGAGGGAGCATTTTCACTCCCAGCAGTAGGTATAAAACCAGCAGGCCCGGCCTGCGCTCAGGCCAATGGCCTGCGCTCAGGCCAATGGCCTGCGCTCAGGCCAATGGCCTGCGCTCAGGCCAATGGCCTGCGCTCAGGCCAATGGCCTGCGCTCAGGCCAATGGCCTGCGCTCAGGCCAATGGCCTGCGCTCAGGCCAATGGCCTGCGCTCAGGCCAATGGCCTGCGCTCAGGCCAATGGCCTGCGCTCAGGCCAATGGCCTGCGCTCAGGCCAATGGCCTGCGCTCAGGCCAATGGCCTGCGCTCAGGCCAATGGCCTGCGCTCAGGCCAATGGCCTGCGCTCAGGCCAATGGCCTGCGCTCAGGCCAATGGCCTGCGCTCAGGCCAATGGCCTGCGCTCAGGCCAATGGCCTGCGCTCAGGCCAATGGCCTGCGCTCAGGCCAATGGCCTGCGCTCAGGCCAATGGCCTGCGCTCTCCTTTCCCTCTTCCAGATTGTGCAACGTTTCCTCTTTCCTTCCTGGTCCTTTTGTCTCCTGCTTTTACAGAGGTCAGCACAAAAGGAGGAGGAGGATTTCTATATGGTAAATGTTTCAAAGTGGGGACTTCATCTGTGGTATGTCACAAATGGGACCTGCACCCAATTGTTGCAGTGTGTTCTGCTGCTTCTGTTTAGAGTTCCAGCCAGCTCTTCCCTCCAAGTGCATTACACAAGCACGCACACACAGAGACACGGGGACGCCCCATTCCATAATGATAATTTTATTCTTTATACCCCACACAACTGACTGGGTTGCCCCAGCCGCTCTGGGCGGCATCCATCATGTATAAAAACATAATAAAACACTAGATGTTTTTAAAAAAACACCCTTCAGTGTACAAGATTGCCTTCAGACGGCTTGGGAGTCGGAGAACTCCATACCCCCCAACATTTCTCCTTTGAAAATAGGGACACCCTAAGGAAAAGAGATTAACAGTAATCCTTCAAGTGGTTTGGCTATGCGTTGGTTAATGGGTTAATTGGTGAGCTATGAGGTAAAGGGGAGGGTCAGATGCCTTGTCAATCAAAGAATGCCTTGTCAACCAACCAGAGGCAGCTTTGCAAACCCAGCAGCCTTGTCAACCAACCAGAAGCCGTTTGTCAATGCCAGCAGCCTTGTCAACCAATCAGAGGGAGCATTTTCACTCCCAGCAGTAGGTATAAAACCAGCAGGCCAATGGCCTGCGCTCAGGCCAATGGCCTGCGCGCTCCTTTCCCTCTGGATTTGACTTTTCCTCTTCTCTCCCCCCCCCCCACCTAATCTCAGGTTTTTTGTTTTCTTTATTTCCTTTACCACTCTTTCCTTCTTTCACACTCTTCCAGATTGTGCAACGTTTCCTCTTTCCTTCCTGGTCCTTTTGTCTCCTGCTTTTACAGAGGTCAGCACAAAAGGAGGAGGAGGATTTCTATATGGTAAATGTTTCAAAGTGGGGACTTCATCTGTGGTATGTCACAAATGGGACCTGCACCCAATTGTTGCAGTGTGTTCTGCTGCTTCTGTTTAGAGTTCCAGCCAGCTCTTCCCTCCAAGTGCATTACACAAGCACGCACACACAGAGACACGGGGACGCCCCATTCCATAATGATAATTTTATTCTTTATACCCCACACAACTGACTGGGTTGCCCCAGCCGCTCTGGGCGGCATCCATCATGTATAAAAACATAATAAAACACTAGATGTTTTTAAAAAAACACCCTTCAGTGTACAAGATTGCCTTCAGACGGCTTGGGAGTCGGAGAACTCCATACCCCCCAACATTTCTCCTTTGAAAATAGGGACACCCTAAGGAAAAGAGATTAACAGTAATCCTTCAAGTGGTTTGGCTATGCGTTGGTTAATGGGTTAATTGGTGAGCTATGAGGTAAAGGGGAGGGTCAGATGCCTTGTCAATCAAAGAATGCCTTGTCAACCAACCAGAGGCAGCTTTGCAAACCCAGCAGCCTTGTCAACCAACCAGAAGCCGTTTGTCAATGCCAGCAGCCTTGTCAACCAATCAGAGGGAGCATTTTCACTCCCAGCAGTAGGTATAAAACCAGCAGGCCAATGGCCTGCGCTCAGGCCAATGGCCTGCGCTCAGGCCAATGGCCTGCGCGCTCCTTTCCCTCTGGATTTGACTTTTCCTCTTCTCTCCCCCCCCCCCACCTAATCTCAGGTTTTTTGTTTTCTTTATTTCCTTTACCACTCTTTCCTTCTTTCACACTCTTCCAGATTGTGCAACGTTTCCTCTTTCCTTCCTGGTCCTTTTGTCTCCTGCTTTTACAGAGGTCAGCACAAAAGGAGGAGGAGGATTTCTATATGGTAAATGTTTCAAAGTGGGGACTTCATCTGTGGTATGTCACAAATGGGACCTGCACCCAATTGTTGCAGTGTGTTCTGCTGCTTCTGTTTAGAGTTCCAGCCAGCTCTTCCCTCCAAGTGCATTACACAAGCACGCACACACAGAGACACGGGGACGCCCCATTCCATAATGATAATTTTATTCTTTATACCCCACACAACTGACTGGGTTGCCCCAGCCGCTCTGGGCGGCATCCATCATGTATAAAAACATAATAAAACACTAGATGTTTTTAAAAAAACACCCTTCAGTGTACAAGATTGCCTTCAGACGGCTTGGGAGTCGGAGAACTCCATACCCCCATAGGGACACCCTAAGGAAAAGAGATTAACAGTAATCCTTCAAGTGGTTTGGCTATGCGTTGGTTAATGGGTTAATTGGTGAGCTATGAGGTAAAGGGGAGGGTCAGATGCCTTGTCAATCAAAGAATGCCTTGTCAACCAACCAGAGGCAGCTTTGCAAACCCAGCAGCCTTGTCAACCAACCAGAAGCCGTTTGTCAATGCCAGCAGCCTTGTCAACCAATCAGAGGGAGCATTTTCACTCCCAGCAGTAGGTATAAAACCAGCAGGCCAATGGCCTGCGCTCAGGCCAATGGCCTGCGCGCTCCTTTCCCTCTGGATTTGACTTTTCCTCTTCTCTCCCCCCCCCACACCTAATCTCAGGTTTTTTGTTTTCTTTATTTCCTTTACCACTCTTTCCTTCTTTCACACTCTTCCAGATTGTGCAACGTTTCCTCTTTCCTTCCTGGTCCTTTTGTCTCCTGCTTTTACAGAGGTCAGCACAAAAGGAGGAGGAGGATTTCTATATGGTAAATGTTTCAAAGTGGGGACTTCATCTGTGGTATGTCACAAATGGGACCTGCACCCAATTGTTGCAGTGTGTTCTGCTGCTTCTGTTTAGAGTTCCAGCCAGCTCTTCCCTCCAAGTGCATTACACAAGCACGCACACACAGAGACACGGGGACGCCCCATTCCATAATGATAATTTTATTCTTTATACCCCACACAACTGACTGGGTTGCCCCAGCCGCTCTGGGCGGCATCCATCATGTATAAAAACATAATAAAACACTAGATGTTTTTAAAAAAACACCCTTCAGTGTACAAGATTGCCTTCAGACGGCTTGGGAGTCGGAGAACTCCATACCCCCCAACATTTCTCCTTTGAAAATAGGGACACCCTAAGGAAAAGAGATTAACAGTAATCCTTCAAGTGGTTTGGCTATGCGTTGGTTAATGGGTTAATTGGTGAGCTATGAGGTAAAGGGGAGGGTCAGATGCCTTGTCAATCAAAGAATGCCTTGTCAACCAACCAGAGGCAGCTTTGCAAACCCAGCAGCCTTGTCAACCAACCAGAAGCCGTTTGTCAATGCCAGCAGCCTTGTCAACCAATCAGAGGGAGCATTTTCACTCCCAGCAGTAGGTATAAAACCAGCAGGCCAATGGCCTGCGCTCAGGCCAATGGCCTGCGCTCAGGCCAATGGCCTGCGCGCTCCTTTCCCTCTGGATTTGACTTTTCCTCTTCTCTCCCCCCCCCCCACCTAATCTCAGGTTTTTTGTTTTCTTTATTTCCTTTACCACTCTTTCCTTCTTTCACACTCTTCCAGATTGTGCAACGTTTCCTCTTTCCTTCCTGGTCCTTTTGTCTCCTGCTTTTACAGAGGTCAGCACAAAAGGAGGAGGAGGATTTCTATATGGTAAATGTTTCAAAGTGGGGACTTCATCTGTGGTATGTCACAAATGGGACCTGCACCCAATTGTTGCAGTGTGTTCTGCTGCTTCTGTTTAGAGTTCCAGCCAGCTCTTCCCTCCAAGTGCATTACACAAGCACGCACACACAGAGACACGGGGACGCCCCATTCCATAATGATAATTTTATTCTTTATACCCCACACAACTGACTGGGTTGCCCCAGCCGCTCTGGGCGGCATCCATCATGTATAAAAACATAATAAAACACTAGATGTTTTTAAAAAAACACCCTTCAGTGTACAAGATTGCCTTCAGACGGCTTGGGAGTCGGAGAACTCCATACCCCCCAACATTTCTCCTTTGAAAATAGGGACACCCTAAGGAAAAGAGATTAACAGTAATCCTTCAAGTGGTTTGGCTATGCGTTGGTTAATGGGTTAATTGGTGAGCTATGAGGTAAAGGGGAGGGTCAGATGCCTTGTCAATCAAAGAATGCCTTGTCAACCAACCAGAGGCAGCTTTGCAAACCCAGCAGCCTTGTCAACCAACCAGAAGCCGTTTGTCAATGCCAGCAGCCTTGTCAACCAATCAGAGGGAGCATTTTCACTCCCAGCAGTAGGTATAAAACCAGCAGGCCAATGGCCTGCGCTCAGGCCAATGGCCTGCGCGCTCCTTTCCCTCTGGATTTGACTTTTCCTCTTCTCTCCCCCCCCCACACCTAATCTCAGGTTTTTTGTTTTCTTTATTTCCTTTACCACTCTTTCCTTCTTTCACACTCTTCCAGATTGTGCAACGTTTCCTCTTTCCTTCCTGGTCCTTTTGTCTCCTGCTTTTACAGAGGTCAGCACAAAAGGAGGAGGAGGATTTCTATATGGTAAATGTTTCAAAGTGGGGACTTCATCTGTGGTATGTCACAAATGGGACCTGCACCCAATTGTTGCAGTGTGTTCTGCTGCTTCTGTTTAGAGTTCCAGCCAGCTCTTCCCTCCAAGTGCATTACACAAGCACGCACACACAGAGACACGGGGACGCCCCATTCCATAATGATAATTTTATTCTTTATACCCCACACAACTGACTGGGTTGCCCCAGCCGCTCTGGGCGGCATCCATCATGTATAAAAACATAATAAAACACTAGATGTTTTTAAAAAAACACCCTTCAGTGTACAAGATTGCCTTCAGACGGCTTGGGAGTCGGAGAACTCCATACCCCCCAACATTTCTCCTTTGAAAATAGGGACACCCTAAGGAAAAGAGATTAACAGTAATCCTTCAAGTGGTTTGGCTATGCGTTGGTTAATGGGTTAATTGGTGAGCTATGAGGTAAAGGGGAGGGTCAGATGCCTTGTCAATCAAAGAATGCCTTGTCAACCAACCAGAGGCAGCTTTGCAAACCCAGCAGCCTTGTCAACCAACCAGAAGCCGTTTGTCAATGCCAGCAGCCTTGTCAACCAATCAGAGGGAGCATTTTCACTCCCAGCAGTAGGTATAAAACCAGCAGGCCAATGGCCTGCGCTCAGGCCAATGGCCTGCGCGCTCCTTTCCCTCTGGATTTGACTTTTCCTCTTCTCTCCCCCCCCCACACCTAATCTCAGGTTTTTTGTTTTCTTTATTTCCTTTACCACTCTTTCCTTCTTTCACACTCTTCCAGATTGTGCAACGTTTCCTCTTTCCTTCCTGGTCCTTTTGTCTCCTGCTTTTACAGAGGTCAGCACAAAAGGAGGAGGAGGATTTCTATATGGTAAATGTTTCAAAGTGGGGACTTCATCTGTGGTATGTCACAAATGGGACCTGCACCCAATTGTTGCAGTGTGTTCTGCTGCTTCTGTTTAGAGTTCCAGCCAGCTCTTCCCTCCAAGTGCATTACACAAGCACGCACACACAGAGACACGGGGACGCCCCATTCCATAATGATAATTTTATTCTTTATACCCCACACAACTGACTGGGTTGCCCCAGCCGCTCTGGGCGGCATCCATCATGTATAAAAACATAATAAAACACTAGATGTTTTTAAAAAAACACCCTTCAGTGTACAAGATTGCCTTCAGACGGCTTGGGAGTCGGAGAACTCCATACCCCCCAACATTTCTCCTTTGAAAATAGGGACACCCTAAGGAAAAGAGATTAACAGTAATCCTTCAAGTGGTTTGGCTATGCGTTGGTTAATGGGTTAATTGGTGAGCTATGAGGTAAAGGGGAGGGTCAGATGCCTTGTCAATCAAAGAATGCCTTGTCAACCAACCAGAGGCAGCTTTGCAAACCCAGCAGCCTTGTCAACCAACCAGAAGCCGTTTGTCAATGCCAGCAGCCTTGTCAACCAATCAGAGGGAGCATTTTCACTCCCAGCAGTAGGTATAAAACCAGCAGGCCCGGCCTGCGCTCAGGCCAATGGCCTGCGCTCAGGCCAATGGCCTGCGCTCAGGCCAATGGCCTGCGCTCAGGCCAATGGCCTGCGCTCAGGCCAATGGCCTGCGCTCAGGCCAATGGCCTGCGCTCAGGCCAATGGCCTGCGCTCAGGCCAATGGCCTGCGCTCAGGCCAATGGCCTGCGCTCAGGCCAATGGCCTGCGCTCAGGCCAATGGCCTGCGCTCAGGCCAATGGCCTGCGCTCAGGCCAATGGCCTGCGCTCAGGCCAATGGCCTGCGCTCAGGCCAATGGCCTGCGCTCAGGCCAATGGCCTGCGCTCAGGCCAATGGCCTGCGCTCAGGCCAATGGCCTGCGCTCAGGCCAATGGCCTGCGCTCAGGCCAATGGCCTGCGCTCAGGCCAATGGCCTGCGCGCTCCTTTCCCTCTTCCAGATTGTGCAACGTTTCCTCTTTCCTTCCTGGTCCTTTTGTCTCCTGCTTTTACAGAGGTCAGCACAAAAGGAGGAGGAGGATTTCTATATGGTAAATGTTTCAAAGTGGGGACTTCATCTGTGGTATGTCACAAATGGGACCTGCACCCAATTGTTGCAGTGTGTTCTGCTGCTTCTGTTTAGAGTTCCAGCCAGCTCTTCCCTCCAAGTGCATTACACAAGCACGCACACACAGAGACACGGGGACGCCCCATTCCATAATGATAATTTTATTCTTTATACCCCACACAACTGACTGGGTTGCCCCAGCCGCTCTGGGCGGCATCCATCATGTATAAAAACATAATAAAACACTAGATGTTTTTAAAAAAACACCCTTCAGTGTACAAGATTGCCTTCAGACGGCTTGGGAGTCGGAGAACTCCATACCCCCCAACATTTCTCCTTTGAAAATAGGGACACCCTAAGGAAAAGAGATTAACAGTAATCCTTCGAGTGGTTTGGCTATGCGTTGGTTAATGGGTTAATTGGTGAGCTATGAGGTAAAGGGGAGGGTCAGATGCCTTGTCAATCAAAGAATGCCTTGTCAACCAACCAGAGGCAGCTTTGCAAACCCAGCAGCCTTGTCAACCAACCAGAAGCCGTTTGTCAATGCCAGCAGCCTTGTCAACCAATCAGAGGGAGCATTTTCACTCCCAGCAGTAGGTATAAAACCAGCAGGCCCGGCCTGCGCTCAGGCCAATGGCCTGCGCTCAGGCCAATGGCCTGCGCTCAGGCCAATGGCCTGCGCTCAGGCCAATGGCCTGCGCTCAGGCCAATGGCCTGCGCTCAGGCCAATGGCCTGCGCTCAGGCCAATGGCCTGCGCTCAGGCCAATGGCCTGCGCTCAGGCCAATGGCCTGCGCTCAGGCCAATGGCCTGCGCTCAGGCCAATGGCCTGCGCTCAGGCCAATGGCCTGCGCTCAGGCCAATGGCCTGCGCTCAGGCCAATGGCCTGCGCTCAGGCCAATGGCCTGCGCTCAGGCCAATGGCCTGCGCTCAGGCCAATGGCCTGCGCTCAGGCCAATGGCCTGCGCTCAGGCCAATGGCCTGCGCTCAGGCCAATGGCCTGCGCTCAGGCCAATGGCCTGCGCTCAGGCCAATGGCCTGCGCTCAGGCCAATGGCCTGCGCTCAGGCCAATGGCCTGCGCGCTCCTTTCCCTCTTCCAGATTGTGCAACGTTTCCTCTTTCCTTCCTGGTCCTTTTGTCTCCTGCTTTTACAGAGGTCAGCACAAAAGGAGGAGGAGGATTTCTATATGGTAAATGTTTCAAAGTGGGGACTTCATCTGTGGTATGTCACAAATGGGACCTGCACCCAATTGTTGCAGTGTGTTCTGCTGCTTCTGTTTAGAGTTCCAGCCAGCTCTTCCCTCCAAGTGCATTACACAAGCACGCACACACAGAGACACGGGGACGCCCCATTCCATAATGATAATTTTATTCTTTATACCCCACACAACTGACTGGGTTGCCCCAGCCGCTCTGGGCGGCATCCATCATGTATAAAAACATAATAAAACACTAGATGTTTTTAAAAAAACACCCTTCAGTGTACAAGATTGCCTTCAGACGGCTTGGGAGTCGGAGAACTCCATACCCCCCAACATTTCTCCTTTGAAAATAGGGACACCCTAAGGAAAAGAGATTAACAGTAATCCTTCAAGTGGTTTGGCTATGCGTTGGTTAATGGGTTAATTGGTGAGCTATGAGGTAAAGGGGAGGGTCAGATGCCTTGTCAATCAAAGAATGCCTTGTCAACCAACCAGAGGCAGCTTTGCAAACCCAGCAGCCTTGTCAACCAACCAGAAGCCGTTTGTCAATGCCAGCAGCCTTGTCAACCAATCAGAGGGAGCATTTTCACTCCCAGCAGTAGGTATAAAACCAGCAGGCCAATGGCCTGCGCTCAGGCCAATGGCCTGCGCTCAGGCCAATGGCCTGCGCGCTCCTTTCCCTCTTCCAGATTGTGCAACGTTTCCTCTTTCCTTCCTGGTCCTTTTGTCTCCTGCTTTTACAGAGGTCAGCACAAAAGGAGGAGGAGGATTTCTATATGGTAAATGTTTCAAAGTGGGGACTTCATCTGTGGTATGTCACAAATGGGACCTGCACCCAATTGTTGCAGTGTGTTCTGCTGCTTCTGTTTAGAGTTCCAGCCAGCTCTTCCCTCCAAGTGCATTACACAAGCACGCACACACAGAGACACGGGGACGCCCCATTCCATAATGATAATTTTATTCTTTATACCCCACACAACTGACTGGGTTGCCCCAGCCGCTCTGGGCGGCATCCATCATGTATAAAAACATAATAAAACACTAGATGTTTTTAAAAAAACACCCTTCAGTGTACAAGATTGCCTTCAGACGGCTTGGGAGTCGGAGAACTCCATACCCCCCAACATTTCTCCTTTGAAAATAGGGACACCCTAAGGAAAAGAGATTAACAGTAATCCTTCAAGTGGTTTGGCTATGCGTTGGTTAATGGGTTAATTGGTGAGCTATGAGGTAAAGGGGAGGGTCAGATGCCTTGTCAATCAAAGAATGCCTTGTCAACCAACCAGAGGCAGCTTTGCAAACCCAGCAGCCTTGTCAACCAACCAGAAGCCGTTTGTCAATGCCAGCAGCCTTGTCAACCAATCAGAGGGAGCATTTTCACTCCCAGCAGTAGGTATAAAACCAGCAGGCCAATGGCCTGCGCTCAGGCCAATGGCCTGCGCGCTCCTTTCCCTCTGGATTTGACTTTTCCTCTTCTCTCCCCCCCCCCCCACCTAATCTCAGGTTTTTTGTTTTCTTTATTTCCTTTACCACTCTTTCCTTCTTTCACACTCTTCCAGATTGTGCAACGTTTCCTCTTTCCTTCCTGGTCCTTTTGTCTCCTGCTTTTACAGAGGTCAGCACAAAAGGAGGAGGAGGATTTCTATATGGTAAATGTTTCAAAGTGGGGACTTCATCTGTGGTATGTCACAAATGGGACCTGCACCCAATTGTTGCAGTGTGTTCTGCTGCTTCTGTTTAGAGTTCCAGCCAGCTCTTCCCTCCAAGTGCATTACACAAGCACGCACACACAGAGACACGGGGACGCCCCATTCCATAATGATAATTTTATTCTTTATACCCCACACAACTGACTGGGTTGCCCCAGCCGCTCTGGGCGGCATCCATCATGTATAAAAACATAATAAAACACTAGATGTTTTTAAAAAAACACCCTTCAGTGTACAAGATTGCCTTCAGACGGCTTGGGAGTCGGAGAACTCCATACCCCCCAACATTTCTCCTTTGAAAATAGGGACACCCTAAGGAAAAGAGATTAACAGTAATCCTTCAAGTGGTTTGGCTATGCGTTGGTTAATGGGTTAATTGGTGAGCTATGAGGTAAAGGGGAGGGTCAGATGCCTTGTCAATCAAAGAATGCCTTGTCAACCAACCAGAGGCAGCTTTGCAAACCCAGCAGCCTTGTCAACCAACCAGAAGCCGTTTGTCAATGCCAGCAGCCTTGTCAACCAATCAGAGGGAGCATTTTCACTCCCAGCAGTAGGTATAAAACCAGCAGGCCCGGCCTGCGCTCAGGCCAATGGCCTGCGCTCAGGCCAATGGCCTGCGCTCAGGCCAATGGCCTGCGCTCAGGCCAATGGCCTGCGCTCAGGCCAATGGCCTGCGCTCAGGCCAATGGCCTGCGCTCAGGCCAATGGCCTGCGCTCAGGCCAATGGCCTGCGCTCAGGCCAATGGCCTGCGCTCAGGCCAATGGCCTGCGCTCAGGCCAATGGCCTGCGCTCAGGCCAATGGCCTGCGCTCAGGCCAATGGCCTGCGCTCAGGCCAATGGCCTGCGCTCAGGCCAATGGCCTGCGCTCAGGCCAATGGCCTGCGCTCAGGCCAATGGCCTGCGCTCAGGCCAATGGCCTGCGCTCAGGCCAATGGCCTGCGCTCAGGCCAATGGCCTGCGCTCAGGCCAATGGCCTGCGCTCAGGCCAATGGCCTGCGCTCAGGCCAATGGCCTGC
This sequence comes from Podarcis muralis, assembly GCF_964188315.1. Lineage (NCBI taxonomy): Eukaryota > Metazoa > Chordata > Lepidosauria > Squamata > Lacertidae > Podarcis > Podarcis muralis. The sequence goes on from NW_027554736.1 coordinate 26,619, forward strand.
GCTCAGGCCAATGGCCTGCGCTCAGGCCAATGGCCTGCGCTCAGGCCAATGGCCTGCGCGCTCCTTTCCCTCTGGATTTGACTTTTCCTCTTCTCTCCCCCCCCCCCCACCTAATCTCAGGTTTTTTGTTTTCTTTATTTCCTTTACCACTCTTTCCTTCTTTCACACTCTTCCAGATTGTGCAACGTTTCCTCTTTCCTTCCTGGTCCTTTTGTCTCCTGCTTTTACAGAGGTCAGCACAAAAGGAGGAGGAGGATTTCTATATGGTAAATGTTTCAAAGTGGGGACTTCATCTGTGGTATGTCACAAATGGGACCTGCACCCAATTGTTGCAGTGTGTTCTGCTGCTTCTGTTTAGAGTTCCAGCCAGCTCTTCCCTCCAAGTGCATTACACAAGCACGCACACACAGAGACACGGGGACGCCCCATTCCATAATGATAATTTTATTCTTTATACCCCACACAACTGACTGGGTTGCCCCAGCCGCTCTGGGCGGCATCCATCATGTATAAAAACATAATAAAACACTAGATGTTTTTAAAAAAACACCCTTCAGTGTACAAGATTGCCTTCAGACGGCTTGGGAGTCGGAGAACTCCATACCCCCCAACATTTCTCCTTTGAAAATAGGGACACCCTAAGGAAAAGAGATTAACAGTAATCCTTCAAGTGGTTTGGCTATGCGTTGGTTAATGGGTTAATTGGTGAGCTATGAGGTAAAGGGGAGGGTCAGATGCCTTGTCAATCAAAGAATGCCTTGTCAACCAACCAGAGGCAGCTTTGCAAACCCAGCAGCCTTGTCAACCAACCAGAAGCCGTTTGTCAATGCCAGCAGCCTTGTCAACCAATCAGAGGGAGCATTTTCACTCCCAGCAGTAGGTATAAAACCAGCAGGCCAATGGCCTGCGCTCAGGCCAATGGCCTGCGCGCTCCTTTCCCTCTGGATTTGACTTTTCCTCTTCTCTCCCCCCCCCCACCTAATCTCAGGTTTTTTGTTTTCTTTATTTCCTTTACCACTCTTTCCTTCTTTCACACTCTTCCAGATTGTGCAACGTTTCCTCTTTCCTTCCTGGTCCTTTTGTCTCCTGCTTTTACAGAGGTCAGCACAAAAGGAGGAGGAGGATTTCTATATGGTAAATGTTTCAAAGTGGGGACTTCATCTGTGGTATGTCACAAATGGGACCTGCACCCAATTGTTGCAGTGTGTTCTGCTGCTTCTGTTTAGAGTTCCAGCCAGCTCTTCCCTCCAAGTGCATTACACAAGCACGCACACACAGAGACACGGGGACGCCCCATTCCATAATGATAATTTTATTCTTTATACCCCACACAACTGACTGGGTTGCCCCAGCCGCTCTGGGCGGCATCCATCATGTATAAAAACATAATAAAACACTAGATGTTTTTAAAAAAACACCCTTCAGTGTACAAGATTGCCTTCAGACGGCTTGGGAGTCGGAGAACTCCATACCCCCCAACATTTCTCCTTTGAAAATAGGGACACCCTAAGGAAAAGAGATTAACAGTAATCCTTCAAGTGGTTTGGCTATGCGTTGGTTAATGGGTTAATTGGTGAGCTATGAGGTAAAGGGGAGGGTCAGATGCCTTGTCAATCAAAGAATGCCTTGTCAACCAACCAGAGGCAGCTTTGCAAACCCAGCAGCCTTGTCAACCAACCAGAAGCCGTTTGTCAATGCCAGCAGCCTTGTCAACCAATCAGAGGGAGCATTTTCACTCCCAGCAGTAGGTATAAAACCAGCAGGCCCGGCCTGCGCTCAGGCCAATGGCCTGCGCTCAGGCCAATGGCCTGCGCTCAGGCCAATGGCCTGCGCTCAGGCCAATGGCCTGCGCTCAGGCCAATGGCCTGCGCTCAGGCCAATGGCCTGCGCTCAGGCCAATGGCCTGCGCTCAGGCCAATGGCCTGCGCTCAGGCCAATGGCCTGCGCTCAGGCCAATGGCCTGCGCTCAGGCCAATGGCCTGCGCTCAGGCCAATGGCCTGCGCTCAGGCCAATGGCCTGCGCTCAGGCCAATGGCCTGCGCTCAGGCCAATGGCCTGCGCTCAGGCCAATGGCCTGCGCTCAGGCCAATGGCCTGCGCTCAGGCCAATGGCCTGCGCTCAGGCCAATGGCCTGCGCGCTCCTTTCCCTCTTCCAGATTGTGCAACGTTTCCTCTTTCCTTCCTGGTCCTTTTGTCTCCTGCTTTTACAGAGGTCAGCACAAAAGGAGGAGGAGGATTTCTATATGGTAAATGTTTCAAAGTGGGGACTTCATCTGTGGTATGTCACAAATGGGACCTGCACCCAATTGTTGCAGTGTGTTCTGCTGCTTCTGTTTAGAGTTCCAGCCAGCTCTTCCCTCCAAGTGCATTACACAAGCACGCACACACAGAGACACGGGGACGCCCCATTCCATAATGATAATTTTATTCTTTATACCCCACACAACTGACTGGGTTGCCCCAGCCGCTCTGGGCGGCATCCATCATGTATAAAAACATAATAAAACACTAGATGTTTTTAAAAAAACACCCTTCAGTGTACAAGATTGCCTTCAGACGGCTTGGGAGTCGGAGAACTCCATACCCCCCAACATTTCTCCTTTGAAAATAGGGACACCCTAAGGAAAAGAGATTAACAGTAATCCTTCAAGTGGTTTGGCTATGCGTTGGTTAATGGGTTAATTGGTGAGCTATGAGGTAAAGGGGAGGGTCAGATGCCTTGTCAATCAAAGAATGCCTTGTCAACCAACCAGAGGCAGCTTTGCAAACCCAGCAGCCTTGTCAACCAACCAGAAGCCGTTTGTCAATGCCAGCAGCCTTGTCAACCAATCAGAGGGAGCATTTTCACTCCCAGCAGTAGGTATAAAACCAGCAGGCCAATGGCCTGCGCTCAGGCCAATGGCCTGCGCGCTCCTTTCCCTCTGGATTTGACTTTTCCTCTTCTCTCCCCCCCCCCACCTAATCTCAGGTTTTTTGTTTTCTTTATTTCCTTTACCACTCTTTCCTTCTTTCACACTCTTCCAGATTGTGCAACGTTTCCTCTTTCCTTCCTGGTCCTTTTGTCTCCTGCTTTTACAGAGGTCAGCACAAAAGGAGGAGGAGGATTTCTATATGGTAAATGTTTCAAAGTGGGGACTTCATCTGTGGTATGTCACAAATGGGACCTGCACCCAATTGTTGCAGTGTGTTCTGCTGCTTCTGTTTAGAGTTCCAGCCAGCTCTTCCCTCCAAGTGCATTACACAAGCACGCACACACAGAGACACGGGGACGCCCCATTCCATAATGATAATTTTATTCTTTATACCCCACACAACTGACTGGGTTGCCCCAGCCGCTCTGGGCGGCATCCATCATGTATAAAAACATAATAAAACACTAGATGTTTTTAAAAAAACACCCTTCAGTGTACAAGATTGCCTTCAGACGGCTTGGGAGTCGGAGAACTCCATACCCCCCAACATTTCTCCTTTGAAAATAGGGACACCCTAAGGAAAAGAGATTAACAGTAATCCTTCAAGTGGTTTGGCTATGCGTTGGTTAATGGGTTAATTGGTGAGCTATGAGGTAAAGGGGAGGGTCAGATGCCTTGTCAATCAAAGAATGCCTTGTCAACCAACCAGAGGCAGCTTTGCAAACCCAGCAGCCTTGTCAACCAACCAGAAGCCGTTTGTCAATGCCAGCAGCCTTGTCAACCAATCAGAGGGAGCATTTTCACTCCCAGCAGTAGGTATAAAACCAGCAGGCCAATGGCCTGCGCGCTCCTTTCCCTCTGGATTTGACTTTTCCTCTTCTCTCCCCCCCCCCCACCTAATCTCAGGTTTTTTGTTTTCTTTATTTCCTTTACCACTCTTTCCTTCTTTCACACTCTTCCAGATTGTGCAACGTTTCCTCTTTCCTTCCTGGTCCTTTTGTCTCCTGCTTTTACAGAGGTCAGCACAAAAGGAGGAGGAGGATTTCTATATGGTAAATGTTTCAAAGTGGGGACTTCATCTGTGGTATGTCACAAATGGGACCTGCACCCAATTGTTGCAGTGTGTTCTGCTGCTTCTGTTTAGAGTTCCAGCCAGCTCTTCCCTCCAAGTGCATTACACAAGCACGCACACACAGAGACACGGGGACGCCCCATTCCATAATGATAATTTTATTCTTTATACCCCACACAACTGACTGGGTTGCCCCAGCCGCTCTGGGCGGCATCCATCATGTATAAAAACATAATAAAACACTAGATGTTTTTAAAAAAACACCCTTCAGTGTACAAGATTGCCTTCAGACGGCTTGGGAGTCGGAGAACTCCATACCCCCCAACATTTCTCCTTTGAAAATAGGGACACCCTAAGGAAAAGAGATTAACAGTAATCCTTCAAGTGGTTTGGCTATGCGTTGGTTAATGGGTTAATTGGTGAGCTATGAGGTAAAGGGGAGGGTCAGATGCCTTGTCAATCAAAGAATGCCTTGTCAACCAACCAGAGGCAGCTTTGCAAACCCAGCAGCCTTGTCAACCAACCAGAAGCCGTTTGTCAATGCCAGCAGCCTTGTCAACCAATCAGAGGGAGCATTTTCACTCCCAGCAGTAGGTATAAAACCAGCAGGCCAATGGCCTGCGCTCAGGCCAATGGCCTGCGCGCTCCTTTCCCTCTGGATTTGACTTTTCCTCTTCTCTCCCCCCCCCCCACCTAATCTCAGGTTTTTTGTTTTCTTTATTTCCTTTACCACTCTTTCCTTCTTTCACACTCTTCCAGATTGTGCAACGTTTCCTCTTTCCTTCCTGGTCCTTTTGTCTCCTGCTTTTACAGAGGTCAGCACAAAAGGAGGAGGAGGATTTCTATATGGTAAATGTTTCAAAGTGGGGACTTCATCTGTGGTATGTCACAAATGGGACCTGCACCCAATTGTTGCAGTGTGTTCTGCTGCTTCTGTTTAGAGTTCCAGCCAGCTCTTCCCTCCAAGTGCATTACACAAGCACGCACACACAGAGACACGGGGACGCCCCATTCCATAATGATAATTTTATTCTTTATACCCCACACAACTGACTGGGTTGCCCCAGCCGCTCTGGGCGGCATCCATCATGTATAAAAACATAATAAAACACTAGATGTTTTTAAAAAAACACCCTTCAGTGTACAAGATTGCCTTCAGACGGCTTGGGAGTCGGAGAACTCCATACCCCCCAACATTTCTCCTTTGAAAATAGGGACACCCTAAGGAAAAGAGATTAACAGTAATCCTTCAAGTGGTTTGGCTATGCGTTGGTTAATGGGTTAATTGGTGAGCTATGAGGTAAAGGGGAGGGTCAGATGCCTTGTCAATCAAAGAATGCCTTGTCAACCAACCAGAGGCAGCTTTGCAAACCCAGCAGCCTTGTCAACCAACCAGAAGCCGTTTGTCAATGCCAGCAGCCTTGTCAACCAATCAGAGGGAGCATTTTCACTCCCAGCAGTAGGTATAAAACCAGCAGGCCAATGGCCTGCGCGCTCCTTTCCCTCTGGATTTGACTTTTCCTCTTCTCTCCCCCCCCCCCACCTAATCTCAGGTTTTTTGTTTTCTTTATTTCCTTTACCACTCTTTCCTTCTTTCACACTCTTCCAGATTGTGCAACGTTTCCTCTTTCCTTCCTGGTCCTTTTGTCTCCTGCTTTTACAGAGGTCAGCACAAAAGGAGGAGGAGGATTTCTATATGGTAAATGTTTCAAAGTGGGGACTTCATCTGTGGTATGTCACAAATGGGACCTGCACCCAATTGTTGCAGTGTGTTCTGCTGCTTCTGTTTAGAGTTCCAGCCAGCTCTTCCCTCCAAGTGCATTACACAAGCACGCACACACAGAGACACGGGGACGCCCCATTCCATAATGATAATTTTATTCTTTATACCCCACACAACTGACTGGGTTGCCCCAGCCGCTCTGGGCGGCATCCATCATGTATAAAAACATAATAAAACACTAGATGTTTTTAAAAAAACACCCTTCAGTGTACAAGATTGCCTTCAGACGGCTTGGGAGTCGGAGAACTCCATACCCCCCAACATTTCTCCTTTGAAAATAGGGACACCCTAAGGAAAAGAGATTAACAGTAATCCTTCAAGTGGTTTGGCTATGCGTTGGTTAATGGGTTAATTGGTGAGCTATGAGGTAAAGGGGAGGGTCAGATGCCTTGTCAATCAAAGAATGCCTTGTCAACCAACCAGAGGCAGCTTTGCAAACCCAGCAGCCTTGTCAACCAACCAGAAGCCGTTTGTCAATGCCAGCAGCCTTGTCAACCAATCAGAGGGAGCATTTTCACTCCCAGCAGTAGGTATAAAACCAGCAGGCCAATGGCCTGCGCTCAGGCCAATGGCCTGCGCGCTCCTTTCCCTCTGGATTTGACTTTTCCTCTTCTCTCCCCCCCCCCCACCTAATCTCAGGTTTTTTGTTTTCTTTATTTCCTTTACCACTCTTTCCTTCTTTCACACTCTTCCAGATTGTGCAACGTTTCCTCTTTCCTTCCTGGTCCTTTTGTCTCCTGCTTTTACAGAGGTCAGCACAAAAGGAGGAGGAGGATTTCTATATGGTAAATGTTTCAAAGTGGGGACTTCATCTGTGGTATGTCACAAATGGGACCTGCACCCAATTGTTGCAGTGTGTTCTGCTGCTTCTGTTTAGAGTTCCAGCCAGCTCTTCCCTCCAAGTGCATTACACAAGCACGCACACACAGAGACACGGGGACGCCCCATTCCATAATGATAATTTTATTCTTTATACCCCACACAACTGACTGGGTTGCCCCAGCCGCTCTGGGCGGCATCCATCATGTATAAAAACATAATAAAACACTAGATGTTTTTAAAAAAACACCCTTCAGTGTACAAGATTGCCTTCAGACGGCTTGGGAGTCGGAGAACTCCATACCCCCCAACATTTCTCCTTTGAAAATAGGGACACCCTAAGGAAAAGAGATTAACAGTAATCCTTCAAGTGGTTTGGCTATGCGTTGGTTAATGGGTTAATTGGTGAGCTATGAGGTAAAGGGGAGGGTCAGATGCCTTGTCAATCAAAGAATGCCTTGTCAACCAACCAGAGGCAGCTTTGCAAACCCAGCAGCCTTGTCAACCAACCAGAAGCCGTTTGTCAATGCCAGCAGCCTTGTCAACCAATCAGAGGGAGCATTTTCACTCCCAGCAGTAGGTATAAAACCAGCAGGCCCGGCCTGCGCTCAGGCCAATGGCCTGCGCTCAGGCCAATGGCCTGCGCTCAGGCCAATGGCCTGCGCTCAGGCCAATGGCCTGCGCTCAGGCCAATGGCCTGCGCTCAGGCCAATGGCCTGCGCTCAGGCCAATGGCCTGCGCTCAGGCCAATGGCCTGCGCTCAGGCCAATGGCCTGCGCTCAGGCCAATGGCCTGCGCTCAGGCCAATGGCCTGCGCTCAGGCCAATGGCCTGCGCTCAGGCCAATGGCCTGCGCTCAGGCCAATGGCCTGCGCTCAGGCCAATGGCCTGCGCTCAGGCCAATGGCCTGCGCTCAGGCCAATGGCCTGCGCTCAGGCCAATGGCCTGCGCTCAGGCCAATGGCCTGCGCGCTCCTTTCCCTCTGGATTTGACTTTTCCTCTTCTCTCCCCCCCCCCACCTAATCTCAGGTTTTTTGTTTTCTTTATTTCCTTTACCACTCTTTCCTTCTTTCACACTCTTCCAGATTGTGCAACGTTTCCTCTTTCCTTCCTGGTCCTTTTGTCTCCTGCTTTTACAGAGGTCAGCACAAAAGGAGGAGGAGGATTTCTATATGGTAAATGTTTCAAAGTGGGGACTTCATCTGTGGTATGTCACAAATGGGACCTGCACCCAATTGTTGCAGTGTGTTCTGCTGCTTCTGTTTAGAGTTCCAGCCAGCTCTTCCCTCCAAGTGCATTACACAAGCACGCACACACAGAGACACGGGGACGCCCCATTCCATAATGATAATTTTATTCTTTATACCCCACACAACTGACTGGGTTGCCCCAGCCGCTCTGGGCGGCATCCATCATGTATAAAAACATAATAAAACACTAGATGTTTTTAAAAAAACACCCTTCAGTGTACAAGATTGCCTTCAGACGGCTTGGGAGTCGGAGAACTCCATACCCCCCAACATTTCTCCTTTGAAAATAGGGACACCCTAAGGAAAAGAGATTAACAGTAATCCTTCAAGTGGTTTGGCTATGCGTTGGTTAATGGGTTAATTGGTGAGCTATGAGGTAAAGGGGAGGGTCAGATGCCTTGTCAATCAAAGAATGCCTTGTCAACCAACCAGAGGCAGCTTTGCAAACCCAGCAGCCTTGTCAACCAACCAGAAGCCGTTTGTCAATGCCAGCAGCCTTGTCAACCAATCAGAGGGAGCATTTTCACTCCCAGCAGTAGGTATAAAACCAGCAGGCCCGGCCTGCGCTCAGGCCAATGGCCTGCGCTCAGGCCAATGGCCTGCGCTCAGGCCAATGGCCTGCGCTCAGGCCAATGGCCTGCGCTCAGGCCAATGGCCTGCGCTCAGGCCAATGGCCTGCGCTCAGGCCAATGGCCTGCGCTCAGGCCAATGGCCTGCGCTCAGGCCAATGGCCTGCGCTCAGGCCAATGGCCTGCGCTCAGGCCAATGGCCTGCGCTCAGGCCAATGGCCTGCGCTCAGGCCAATGGCCTGCGCTCAGGCCAATGGCCTGCGCTCAGGCCAATGGCCTGCGCTCAGGCCAATGGCCTGCGCTCAGGCCAATGGCCTGCGCTCAGGCCAATGGCCTGCGCGCTCCTTTCCCTCTGGATTTGACTTTTCCTCTTCTCTCCCCCCCCCCCACCTAATCTCAGGTTTTTTGTTTTCTTTATTTCCTTTACCACTCTTTCCTTCTTTCACACTCTTCCAGATTGTGCAACGTTTCCTCTTTCCTTCCTGGTCCTTTTGTCTCCTGCTTTTACAGAGGTCAGCACAAAAGGAGGAGGAGGATTTCTATATGGTAAATGTTTCAAAGTGGGGACTTCATCTGTGGTATGTCACAAATGGGACCTGCACCCAATTGTTGCAGTGTGTTCTGCTGCTTCTGTTTAGAGTTCCAGCCAGCTCTTCCCTCCAAGTGCATTACACAAGCACGCACACACAGAGACACGGGGACGCCCCATTCCATAATGATAATTTTATTCTTTATACCCCACACAACTGACTGGGTTGCCCCAGCCGCTCTGGGCGGCATCCATCATGTATAAAAACATAATAAAACACTAGATGTTTTTAAAAAAACACCCTTCAGTGTACAAGATTGCCTTCAGACGGCTTGGGAGTCGGAGAACTCCATACCCCCCAACATTTCTCCTTTGAAAATAGGGACACCCTAAGGAAAAGAGATTAACAGTAATCCTTCAAGTGGTTTGGCTATGCGTTGGTTAATGGGTTAATTGGTGAGCTATGAGGTAAAGGGGAGGGTCAGATGCCTTGTCAATCAAAGAATGCCTTGTCAACCAACCAGAGGCAGCTTTGCAAACCCAGCAGCCTTGTCAACCAACCAGAAGCCATTTGTCAATGCCAGCAGCCTTGTCAACCAATCAGAGGGAGCATTTTCACTCCCAGCAGTAGGTATAAAACCAGCAGGCCAATGGCCTGCGCTCAGGCCAATGGCCTGCGCGCTCCTTTCCCTCTGGATTTGACTTTTCCTCTTCTCTCCCCCCCCCCCACCTAATCTCAGGTTTTTTGTTTTCTTTATTTCCTTTACCACTCTTTCCTTCTTTCACACTCTTCCAGATTGTGCAACGTTTCCTCTTTCCTTCCTGGTCCTTTTGTCTCCTGCTTTTACAGAGGTCAGCACAAAAGGAGGAGGAGGATTTCTATATGGTAAATGTTTCAAAGTGGGGACTTCATCTGTGGTATGTCACAAATGGGACCTGCACCCAATTGTTGCAGTGTGTTCTGCTGCTTCTGTTTAGAGTTCCAGCCAGCTCTTCCCTCCAAGTGCATTACACAAGCACGCACACACAGAGACACGGGGACGCCCCATTCCATAATGATAATTTTATTCTTTATACCCCACACAACTGACTGGGTTGCCCCAGCCGCTCTGGGCGGCATCCATCATGTATAAAAACATAATAAAACACTAGATGTTTTTAAAAAAACACCCTTCAGTGTACAAGATTGCCTTCAGACGGCTTGGGAGTCGGAGAACTCCATACCCCCCAACATTTCTCCTTTGAAAATAGGGACACCCTAAGGAAAAGAGATTAACAGTAATCCTTCAAGTGGTTTGGCTATGCGTTGGTTAATGGGTTAATTGGTGAGCTATGAGGTAAAGGGGAGGGTCAGATGCCTTGTCAATCAAAGAATGCCTTGTCAACCAACCAGAGGCAGCTTTGCAAACCCAGCAGCCTTGTCAACCAACCAGAAGCCGTTTGTCAATGCCAGCAGCCTTGTCAACCAATCAGAGGGAGCATTTTCACTCCCAGCAGTAGGTATAAAACCAGCAGGCCCGGCCTGCGCTCAGGCCAATGGCCTGCGCTCAGGCCAATGGCCTGCGCTCAGGCCAATGGCCTGCGCTCAGGCCAATGGCCTGCGCTCAGGCCAATGGCCTGCGCTCAGGCCAATGGCCTGCGCTCAGGCCAATGGCCTGCGCTCAGGCCAATGGCCTGCGCTCAGGCCAATGGCCTGCGCTCAGGCCAATGGCCTGCGCTCAGGCCAATGGCCTGCGCTCAGGCCAATGGCCTGCGCTCAGGCCAATGGCCTGCGCTCAGGCCAATGGCCTGCGCTCAGGCCAATGGCCTGCGCTCAGGCCAATGGCCTGCGCTCAGGCCAATGGCCTGCGCTCAGGCCAATGGCCTGCGCTCAGGCCAATGGCCTGCGCTCAGGCCAATGGCCTGCGCGCTCCTTTCCCTCTGGATTTGACTTTTCCTCTTCTCTCCCCCCCCCCCACCTAATCTCAGGTTTTTTGTTTTCTTTATTTCCTTTACCACTCTTTCCTTCTTTCACACTCTTCCAGATTGTGCAACGTTTCCTCTTTCCTTCCTGGTCCTTTTGTCTCCTGCTTTTACAGAGGTCAGCACAAAAGGAGGAGGAGGATTTCTATATGGTAAATGTTTCAAAGTGGGGACTTCATCTGTGGTATGTCACAAATGGGACCTGCACCCAATTGTTGCAGTGTGTTCTGCTGCTTCTGTTTAGAGTTCCAGCCAGCTCTTCCCTCCAAGTGCATTACACAAGCACGCACACACAGAGACACGGGGACGCCCCATTCCATAATGATAATTTTATTCTTTATACCCCACACAACTGACTGGGTTGCCCCAGCCGCTCTGGGCGGCATCCATCATGTATAAAAACATAATAAAACACTAGATGTTTTTAAAAAAACACCCTTCAGTGTACAAGATTGCCTTCAGACGGCTTGGGAGTCGGAGAACTCCATACCCCCCAACATTTCTCCTTTGAAAATAGGGACACCCTAAGGAAAAGAGATTAACAGTAATCCTTCAAGTGGTTTGGCTATGCGTTGGTTAATGGGTTAATTGGTGAGCTATGAGGTAAAGGGGAGGGTCAGATGCCTTGTCAATCAAAGAATGCCTTGTCAACCAACCAGAGGCAGCTTTGCAAACCCAGCAGCCTTGTCAACCAACCAGAAGCCGTTTGTCAATGCCAGCAGCCTTGTCAACCAATCAGAGGGAGCATTTTCACTCCCAGCAGTAGGTATAAAACCAGCAGGCCAATGGCCTGCGCTCAGGCCAATGGCCTGCGCGCTCCTTTCCCTCTGGATTTGACTTTTCCTCTTCTCTCCCCCCCCCCCACCTAATCTCAGGTTTTTTGTTTTCTTTATTTCCTTTACCACTCTTTCCTTCTTTCACACTCTTCCAGATTGTGCAACGTTTCCTCTTTCCTTCCTGGTCCTTTTGTCTCCTGCTTTTACAGAGGTCAGCACAAAAGGAGGAGGAGGATTTCTATATGGTAAATGTTTCAAAGTGGGGACTTCATCTGTGGTATGTCACAAATGGGACCTGCACCCAATTGTTGCAGTGTGTTCTGCTGCTTCTGTTTAGAGTTCCAGCCAGCTCTTCCCTCCAAGTGCATTACACAAGCACGCACACACAGAGACACGGGGACGCCCCATTCCATAATGATAATTTTATTCTTTATACCCCACACAACTGACTGGGTTGCCCCAGCCGCTCTGGGCGGCATCCATCATGTATAAAAACATAATAAAACACTAGATGTTTTTAAAAAAACACCCTTCAGTGTACAAGATTGCCTTCAGACGGCTTGGGAGTCGGAGAACTCCATACCCCCCAACATTTCTCCTTTGAAAAATAGGGACACCCTAAGGAAAAGAGATTAACAGTAATCCTTCAAGTGGTTTGGCTATGCGTTGGTTAATGGGTTAATTGGTGAGCTATGAGGTAAAGGGGAGGGTCAGATGCCTTGTCAATCAAAGAATGCCTTGTCAACCAACCAGAGGCAGCTTTGCAAACCAGCAGCCTTGTCAACCAACCAGAAGCCGTTTGTCAATGCCAGCAGCCTTGTCAACCAATCAGAGGGAGCATTTTCACTCCCAGCAGTAGGTATAAAACCAGCAGGCCAATGGCCTGCGCTCAGGCCAATGGCCTGCGCTCAGGCCAATGGCCTGCGCGCTCCTTTCCCTCTGGATTTGACTTTTCCTCTTCTCTCCCCCCCCCCCACCTAATCTCAGGTTTTTTGTTTTCTTTATTTCCTTTACCACTCTTTCCTTCTTTCACACTCTTCCAGATTGTGCAACGTTTCCTCTTTCCTTCCTGGTCCTTTTGTCTCCTGCTTTTACAGAGGTCAGCACAAAAGGAGGAGGAGGATTTCTATATGGTAAATGTTTCAAAGTGGGGACTTCATCTGTGGTATGTCACAAATGGGACCTGCACCCAATTGTTGCAGTGTGTTCTGCTGCTTCTGTTTAGAGTTCCAGCCAGCTCTTCCCTCCAAGTGCATTACACAAGCACGCACACACAGAGACACGGGGACGCCCCATTCCATAATGATAATTTTATTCTTTATACCCCACACAACTGACTGGTTGCCCCAGCCGCTCTGGGCGGCATCCATCATGTATAAAAACATAATAAAACACTAGATGTTTTTAAAAAAACACCCTTCAGTGTACAAGATTGCCTTCAGACGGCTTGGGAGTCGGAGAACTCCATACCCCCCAACATTTCTCCTTTGAAAATAGGGACACCCTAAGGAAAAGAGATTAACAGTAATCCTTCAAGTGGTTTGGCTATGCGTTGGTTAATGGGTTAATTGGTGAGCTATGAGGTAAAGGGGAGGGTCAGATGCCTTGTCAATCAAAGAATGCCTTGTCAACCAACCAGAGGCAGCTTTGCAAACCCAGCAGCCTTGTCAACCAACCAGAAGCCGTTTGTCAATGCCAGCAGCCTTGTCAACCAATCAGAGGGAGCATTTTCACTCCCAGCAGTAGGTATAAAACCAGCAGGCCAATGGCCTGCGCTCAGGCCAATGGCCTGCGCTCAGGCCAATGGCCTGCGCGCTCCTTTCCTCTGGATTTGACTTTTCCTCTTCTCTCCCCCCCCCCCCCACCTAATCTCAGGTTTTTTGTTTTCTTTATTTCCTTTACCACTCTTTCCTTCTTTCACACTCTTCCAGATTGTGCAACGTTTCCTCTTTCCTTCCTGGTCCTTTTGTCTCCTGCTTTTACAGAGGTCAGCACAAAAGGAGGAGGAGGATTTCTATATGGTAAATGTTTCAAAGTGGGGACTTCATCTGTGGTATGTCACAAATGGGACCTGCACCCAATTGTTGCAGTGTGTTCTGCTGCTTCTGTTTAGAGTTCCAGCCAGCTCTTCCCTCCAAGTGCATTACACAAGCACGCACACACAGAGACACGGGACGCCCCATTCCATAATGATAATTTTATTCTTTATACCCCACACAACTGACTGGGTTGCCCCAGCCGCTCTGGGCGGCATCCATCATGTATAAAAACATAATAAAACACTAGATGTTTTTAAAAAACACCCTTCAGTGTACAAGATTGCCTTCAGACGGCTTGGGAGTCGGAGAACTCCATACCCCCAACATTTCTCCTTTGAAAATAGGGACACCCTAAGGAAAAGAGATTAACAGTAATCCTTCAAGTGGTTTGGCTATGCGTTGGTTAATGGGTTAATTGGTGAGCTATGAGGTAAAGGGGAGGGTCAGATGCCTTGTCAATCAAAGAATGCCTTGTCAACCAACCAGAGGCAGCTTTGCAAACCCAGCAGCCTTGTCAACCAACCAGAAGCCGTTTGTCAATGCCAGCAGCCTTGTCAACCAATCAGAGGGAGCATTTTCACTCCCAGCAGTAGGTATAAAACCAGCAGGCCCGGCCTGCGCTCAGGCCAATGGCCTGCGCTCAGGCCAATGGCCTGCGCTCAGGCCAATGGCCTGCGCTCAGGCCAATGGCCTGCGCTCAGGCCAATGGCCTGCGCTCAGGCCAATGGCCTGCGCTCAGGCCAATGGCCTGCGCTCAGGCCAATGGCCTGCGCTCAGGCCAATGGCCTGCGCTCAGGCCAATGGCCTGCGCTCAGGCCAATGGCCTGCGCTCAGGCCAATGGCCTGCGCTCAGGCCAATGGCCTGCGCTCAGGCCAATGGCCTGCGCTCAGGCCAATGGCCTGCGCTCAGGCCAATGGCCTGCGCTCAGGCCAATGGCCTGCGCTCAGGCCAATGGCCTGCGCTCAGGCCAATGGCCTGCGCTCAGGCCAATGGCCTGCGCTCAGGCCAATGGCCTGCGCGCTCCTTTCCCTCTGGATTTGACTTTTCCTCTTCTCTCCCCCCCCCCCACCTAATCTCAGGTTTTTTGTTTTCTTTATTTCCTTTACCACTCTTTCCTTCTTTCACACTCTTCCAGATTGTGCAACGTTTCCTCTTTCCTTCCTGGTCCTTTTGTCTCCTGCTTTTACAGAGGTCAGCACAAAAGGAGGAGGAGGATTTCTATATGGTAAATGTTTCAAAGTGGGGACTTCATCTGTGGTATGTCACAAATGGGACCTGCACCCAATTGTTGCAGTGTGTTTCTGCTGCTTCTGTTTAGAGTTCCAGCCAGCTCTTCCCTCCAAGTGCATTACACAAGCACGCACACACAGAGACACGGGGACGCCCCATTCCATAATGATAATTTTATTCTTTATACCCCACACAACTGACTGGGTTGCCCCAGCCGCTCTGGGCGGCATCCATCATGTATAAAAACATAATAAAACACTAGATGTTTTTAAAAAAACACCCTTCAGTGTACAAGATTGCCTTCAGACGGCTTGGGAGTCGGAGAACTCCATACCCCCCAACATTTCTCCTTTGAAAATAGGGACACCCTAAGGAAAAGAGATTAACAGTAATCCTTCAAGTGGTTTGGCTATGCGTTGGTTAATGGGTTAATTGGTGAGCTATGAGGTAAAGGGGAGGGTCAGATGCCTTGTCAATCAAAGAATGCCTTGTCAACCAACCAGAGGCAGCTTTGCAAACCCAGCAGCCTTGTCAACCAACCAGAAGCCGTTTGTCAATGCCAGCAGCCTTGTCAACCAATCAGAGGGAGCATTTTCACTCCCAGCAGTAGGTATAAAACCAGCAGGCCAATGGCCTGCGCTCAGGCCAATGGCCTGCGCGCTCCTTTCCCTCTGGATTTGACTTTTCCTCTTCTCTCCCCCCCCCCACCTAATCTCAGGTTTTTTGTTTTCTTTATTTCCTTTACCACTCTTTCCTTCTTTCACACTCTTCCAGATTGTGCAACGTTTCCTCTTTCCTTCCTGGTCCTTTTGTCTCCTGCTTTTACAGAGGTCAGCACAAAAGGAGGAGGAGGATTTCTATATGGTAAATGTTTCAAAGTGGGGACTTCATCTGTGGTATGTCACAAATGGGACCTGCACCCAATTGTTGCAGTGTGTTCTGCTGCTTCTGTTTAGAGTTCCAGCCAGCTCTTCCCTCCAAGTGCATTACACAAGCACGCACACACAGAGACACGGGGACGCCCCATTCCATAATGATAATTTTATTCTTTATACCCCACACAACTGACTGGGTTGCCCCAGCCGCTCTGGGCGGCATCCATCATGTATAAAAACATAATAAAACACTAGATGTTTTAAAAAAACACCCTTCAGTGTACAAGATTGCCTTCAGACGGGCTTGGGAGTCGGAGAACTCCATACCCCCCAACATTTCTCCTTTGAAAATAGGGACACCCTAAGGAAAAGAGATTAACAGTAATCCTTCAAGTGGTTTGGCTATGCGTTGGTTAATGGGTTAATTGGTGAGCTATGAGGTAAAGGGGAGGGTCAGATGCCTTGTCAATCAAAGAATGCCTTGTCAACCAACCAGAGGCAGCTTTGCAAACCCAGCAGCCTTGTCAACCAACCAGAAGCCGTTTGTCAATGCCAGCAGCCTTGTCAACCAATCAGAGGGAGCATTTTCACTCCCAGCAGTAGGTATAAAACCAGCAGGGCCAATGGCCTGCGCTCAGGCCAATGGCCTGCGCTCAGGCCAATGGCCTGCGCGCTCCTTTCCCTCTGGATTTGACTTTTCCTCTTCTCTCCCCCCCCCCCCCACCTAATCTCAGGTTTTTTGTTTTCTTTATTTCCTTTACCACTCTTTCCTTCTTTCACACTCTTCCAGATTGTGCAACGTTTCCTCTTTCCTTCCTGGTCCTTTTGTCTCCTGCTTTTACAGAGGTCAGCACAAAAGGAGGAGGAGGATTTCTATATGGTAAATGTTTCAAAGTGGGGACTTCATCTGTGGTATGTCACAAATGGGACCTGCACCCAATTGTTGCAGTGTGTTCTGCTGCTTCTGTTTAGAGTTCCAGCCAGCTCTTCCCTCCAAGTGCATTACACAAGCACGCACACACAGAGACACGGGGACGCCCCATTCCATAATGATAATTTTATTCTTTATACCCCACACAACTGACTGGGTTGCCCCAGCCGCTCTGGGCGGCATCCATCATGTATAAAAACATAATAAAACACTAGATGTTTTTAAAAAACACCCTTCAGTGTACAAGATTGCCTTCAGACGGCTTGGGAGTCGGAGAACTCCATACCCCCCAACATTTCTCCTTTGAAAATAGGGACACCCTAAGGAAAAGAGATTAACAGTAATCCTTCAAGTGGTTTGGCTATGCGTTGGTTAATGGGTTAATTGGTGAGCTATGAGGTAAAGGGGAGGGTCAGATGCCTTGTCAATCAAAGAATGCCTTGTCAACCAACCAGAGGCAGCTTTGCAAACCCAGCAGCCTTGTCAACCAACCAGAAGCCGTTTGTCAATGCCAGCAGCCTTGTCAACCAATCAGAGGGAGCATTTTCACTCCCAGCAGTAGGTATAAAACCAGCAGGCCAATGGCCT
>NW_027554737.1:0-43173 GCF_964188315.1 Podarcis muralis
GGGAGGGTCAGATGCCTTGTCAATCAAAGAATGCCTTGTCAACCAACCAGAGGCAGCTTTGCAAACCCAGCAGCCTTGTCAACCAACCAGAAGCCGTTTGTCAATGCCAGCAGCCTTGTCAACCAATCAGAGGGAGCATTTTCACTCCCAGCAGTAGGTATAAAACCAGCAGGCCAATGGCCTGCGCTCTCTTTTCCCTCTGGATTTGACTTTTCCTCTTCTCTCCCCCCCCCCCACCTAATCTCAGGTTTTTTGTTTTCTTTATTTCCTTTACCACTCTTTCCTTCTTTCACACTCTTCCAGATTGTGCAACGTTTCCTCTTTCCTTCCTGGTCCTTTTGTCTCCTGCTTTTACAGAGGTCAGCACAAAAGGAGGAGGAGGATTTCTATATGGTAAATGTTTCAAAGTGGGGACTTCATCTGTGGTATGTCACAAATGGGACCTGCACCCAATTGTTGCAGTGTGTTCTGCTGCTTCTGTTTAGAGTTCCAGCCAGCTCTTCCCTCCAAGTGCATTACACAAGCACGCACACACAGAGACACGGGGACGCCCCATTCCATAATGATAATTTTATTCTTTATACCCCACACAACTGACTGGGTTGCCCCAGCCGCTCTGGGCGGCATCCATCATGTATAAAAACATAATAAAACACTAGATGTTTTTAAAAAAACACCCTTCAGTGTACAAGATTGCCTTCAGACGGCTTGGGAGTCGGAGAACTCCATACCCCCCAACATTTCTCCTTTGAAAATAGGGACACCCTAAGGAAAAGAGATTAACAGTAATCCTTCAAGTGGTTTGGCTATGCGTTGGTTAATGGGTTAATTGGTGAGCTATGAGGTAAAGGGGAGGGTCAGATGCCTTGTCAATCAAAGAATGCCTTGTCAACCAACCAGAGGCAGCTTTGCAAACCCAGCAGCCTTGTCAACCAACCAGAAGCCGTTTGTCAATGCCAGCAGCCTTGTCAACCAATCAGAGGGAGCATTTTCACTCCCAGCAGTAGGTATAAAACCAGCAGGCCAATGGCCTGCGCTCAGGCCAATGGCCTGCGCTCAGGCCAATGGCCTGCGCTCTCCTTTCCCTCTGGATTTGACTTTTCCTCTTCTCTCCCCCCCCCCACCTAATCTCAGGATTTTTGTTTTCTTTATTTCCTTTACCACTCTTTCCTTCTTTCACACTCTTCCAGATTGTGCAACGTTTCCTCTTTCCTTCCTGGTCCTTTTGTCTCCTGCTTTTACAGAGGTCAGCACAAAAGGAGGAGGAGGATTTCTATATGGTAAATGTTTCAAAGTGGGGACTTCATCTGTGGTATGTCACAAATGGGACCTGCACCCAATTGTTGCAGTGTGTTCTGCTGCTTCTGTTTAGAGTTCCAGCCAGCTCTTCCCTCCAAGTGCATTACACAAGCACGCACACACAGAGACACGGGGACGCCCCATTCCATAATGATAATTTTATTCTTTATACCCCACACAACTGACTGGGTTGCCCCAGCCGCTCTGGGCGGCATCCATCATGTATAAAAACATAATAAAACACTAGATGTTTTTAAAAAAACACCCTTCAGTGTACAAGATTGCCTTCAGACGGCTTGGGAGTCGGAGAACTCCATACCCCCCAACATTTCTCCTTTGAAAATAGGGACACCCTAAGGAAAAGAGATTAACAGTAATCCTTCAAGTGGTTTGGCTATGCGTTGGTTAATGGGTTAATTGGTGAGCTATGAGGTAAAGGGGAGGGTCAGATGCCTTGTCAATCAAAGAATGCCTTGTCAACCAACCAGAGGCAGCTTTGCAAACCCAGCAGCCTTGTCAACCAACCAGAAGCCGTTTGTCAATGCCAGCAGCCTTGTCAACCAATCAGAGGGAGCATTTTCACTCCCAGCAGTAGGTATAAAACCAGCAGGCCCGGCCTGCGCTCAGGCCAATGGCCTGCGCTCAGGCCAATGGCCTGCGCTCAGGCCAATGGCCTGCGCTCAGGCCAATGGCCTGCGCTCAGGCCAATGGCCTGCGCTCAGGCCAATGGCCTGCGCTCAGGCCAATGGCCTGCGCTCAGGCCAATGGCCTGCGCTCAGGCCAATGGCCTGCGCTCAGGCCAATGGCCTGCGCTCAGGCCAATGGCCTGCGCTCAGGCCAATGGCCTGCGCTCAGGCCAATGGCCTGCGCTCAGGCCAATGGCCTGCGCTCAGGCCAATGGCCTGCGCTCAGGCCAATGGCCTGCGCTCAGGCCAATGGCCTGCGCTCAGGCCAATGGCCTGCGCTCAGGCCAATGGCCTGCGCGCTCCTTTCCCTCTGGATTTGACTTTTCCTCTTCTCTCCCCCCCCCCCCACCTAATCTCAGGTTTTTTGTTTTCTTTATTTCCTTTACCACTCTTTCCTTCTTTCACACTCTTCCAGATTGTGCAACGTTTCCTCTTTCCTTCCTGGTCCTTTTGTCTCCTGCTTTTACAGAGGTCAGCACAAAAGGAGGAGGAGGATTTCTATATGGTAAATGTTTCAAAGTGGGGACTTCATCTGTGGTATGTCACAAATGGGACCTGCACCCAATTGTTGCAGTGTGTTCTGCTGCTTCTGTTTAGAGTTCCAGCCAGCTCTTCCCTCCAAGTGCATTACACAAGCACGCACACACAGAGACACGGGGACGCCCCATTCCATAATGATAATTTTATTCTTTATACCCCACACAACTGACTGGGTTGCCCCAGCCGCTCTGGGCGGCATCCATCATGTATAAAAACATAATAAAACACTAGATGTTTTTAAAAAAACACCCTTCAGTGTACAAGATTGCCTTCAGACGGCTTGGGAGTCGGAGAACTCCATACCCCCCAACATTTCTCCTTTGAAAATAGGGACACCCTAAGGAAAAGAGATTAACAGTAATCCTTCAAGTGGTTTGGCTATGCGTTGGTTAATGGGTTAATTGGTGAGCTATGAGGTAAAGGGGAGGGTCAGATGCCTTGTCAATCAAAGAATGCCTTGTCAACCAACCAGAGGCAGCTTTGCAAACCCAGCAGCCTTGTCAACCAACCAGAAGCCGTTTGTCAATGCCAGCAGCCTTGTCAACCAATCAGAGGGAGCATTTTCACTCCCAGCAGTAGGTATAAAACCAGCAGGCCCGGCCTGCGCTCAGGCCAATGGCCTGCGCTCAGGCCAATGGCCTGCGCTCAGGCCAATGGCCTGCGCTCAGGCCAATGGCCTGCGCTCAGGCCAATGGCCTGCGCTCAGGCCAATGGCCTGCGCTCAGGCCAATGGCCTGCGCTCAGGCCAATGGCCTGCGCTCAGGCCAATGGCCTGCGCTCAGGCCAATGGCCTGCGCTCAGGCCAATGGCCTGCGCTCAGGCCAATGGCCTGCGCTCAGGCCAATGGCCTGCGCTCAGGCCAATGGCCTGCGCTCAGGCCAATGGCCTGCGCTCAGGCCAATGGCCTGCGCTCAGGCCAATGGCCTGCGCTCAGGCCAATGGCCTGCGCTCAGGCCAATGGCCTGCGCTCAGGCCAATGGCCTGCGCTCAGGCCAATGGCCTGCGCTCAGGCCAATGGCCTGCGCTCAGGCCAATGGCCTGCGCTCTCCTTTCCCTCTGGATTTGACTTTTCCTCTTCTCTCCCCCCCCCCCCCCACCTAATCTCAGGTTTTTTGTTTTCTTTATTTCCTTTACCACTCTTTCCTTCTTTCACACTCTTCCAGATTGTGCAACGTTTCCTCTTTCCTTCCTGGTCCTTTTGTCTCCTGCTTTTACAGAGGTCAGCACAAAAGGAGGAGGAGGATTTCTATATGGTAAATGTTTCAAAGTGGGGACTTCATCTGTGGTATGTCACAAATGGGACCTGCACCCAATTGTTGCAGTGTGTTCTGCTGCTTCTGTTTAGAGTTCCAGCCAGCTCTTCCCTCCAAGTGCATTACACAAGCACGCACACACAGAGACACGGGGACGCCCCATTCCATAATGATAATTTTATTCTTTATACCCCACACAACTGACTGGGTTGCCCCAGCCGCTCTGGGCGGCATCCATCATGTATAAAAACATAATAAAACACTAGATGTTTTTAAAAAAACACCCTTCAGTGTACAAGATTGCCTTCAGACGGCTTGGGAGTCGGAGAACTCCATACCCCCCAACATTTCTCCTTTGAAAATAGGGACACCCTAAGGAAAAGAGATTAACAGTAATCCTTCAAGTGGTTTGGCTATGCGTTGGTTAATGGGTTAATTGGTGAGCTATGAGGTAAAGGGGAGGGTCAGATGCCTTGTCAATCAAAGAATGCCTTGTCAACCAACCAGAGGCAGCTTTGCAAACCCAGCAGCCTTGTCAACCAACCAGAAGCCGTTTGTCAATGCCAGCAGCCTTGTCAACCAATCAGAGGGAGCATTTTCACTCCCAGCAGTAGGTATAAAACCAGCAGGCCAATGGCCTGCGCTCAGGCCAATGGCCTGCGCTCAGGCCAATGGCCTGCGCTCAGGCCAATGGCCTGCGCTCTCCTTTCCCTCTGGATTTGACTTTTCCTCTTCTCTCCCCCCCCCCCACCTAATCTCAGGTTTTTTGTTTTCTTTATTTCCTTTACCACTCTTTCCTTCTTTCACACTCTTCCAGATTGTGCAACGTTTCCTCTTTCCTTCCTGGTCCTTTTGTCTCCTGCTTTTACAGAGGTCAGCACAAAAGGAGGAGGAGGATTTCTATATGGTAAATGTTTCAAAGTGGGGACTTCATCTGTGGTATGTCACAAATGGGACCTGCACCCAATTGTTGCAGTGTGTTCTGCTGCTTCTGTTTAGAGTTCCAGCCAGCTCTTCCCTCCAAGTGCATTACACAAGCACGCACACACAGAGACACGGGGACGCCCCATTCCATAATGATAATTTTATTCTTTATACCCCACACAACTGACTGGGTTGCCCCAGCCGCTCTGGGCGGCATCCATCATGTATAAAAACATAATAAAACACTAGATGTTTTTAAAAAAACACCCTTCAGTGTACAAGATTGCCTTCAGACGGCTTGGGAGTCGGAGAACTCCATACCCCCCAACATTTCTCCTTTGAAAATAGGGACACCCTAAGGAAAAGAGATTAACAGTAATCCTTCAAGTGGTTTGGCTATGCGTTGGTTAATGGGTTAATTGGTGAGCTATGAGGTAAAGGGGAGGGTCAGATGCCTTGTCAATCAAAGAATGCCTTGTCAACCAACCAGAGGCAGCTTTGCAAACCCAGCAGCCTTGTCAACCAACCAGAAGCCGTTTGTCAATGCCAGCAGCCTTGTCAACCAATCAGAGGGAGCATTTTCACTCCCAGCAGTAGGTATAAAACCAGCAGGCCAATGGCCTGCGCTCAGGCCAATGGCCTGCGCTCAGGCCAATGGCCTGCGCTCAGGCCAATGGCCTGCGCTCTCCTTTCCCTCTGGATTTGACTTTTCCTCTTCTCTCCCCCCCCCCCACCTAATCTCAGGTTTTTTGTTTTCTTTATTTCCTTTACCACTCTTTCCTTCTTTCACACTCTTCCAGATTGTGCAACGTTTCCTCTTTCCTTCCTGGTCCTTTTGTCTCCTGCTTTTACAGAGGTCAGCACAAAAGGAGGAGGAGGATTTCTATATGGTAAATGCTTCAAAGTGGGGACTTCATCTGTGGTATGTCACAAATGGGACCTGCACCCAATTGTTGCAGTGTGTTCTGCTGCTTCTGTTTAGAGTTCCAGCCAGCTCTTCCCTCCAAGTGCATTACACAAGCACGCACACACAGAGACACGGGGACGCCCCATTCCATAATGATAATTTTATTCTTTATACCCCACACAACTGACTGGGTTGCCCCAGCCGCTCTGGGCGGCATCCATCATGTATAAAAACATAATAAAACACTAGATGTTTTTAAAAAAACACCCTTCAGTGTACAAGATTGCCTTCAGACGGCTTGGGAGTCGGAGAACTCCATACCCCCCAACATTTCTCCTTTGAAAATAGGGACACCCTAAGGAAAAGAGATTAACAGTAATCCTTCAAGTGGTTTGGCTATGCGTTGGTTAATGGGTTAATTGGTGAGCTATGAGGTAAAGGGGAGGGTCAGATGCCTTGTCAATCAAAGAATGCCTTGTCAACCAACCAGAGGCAGCTTTGCAAACCCAGCAGCCTTGTCAACCAACCAGAAGCCGTTTGTCAATGCCAGCAGCCTTGTCAACCAATCAGAGGGAGCATTTTCACTCCCAGCAGTAGGTATAAAACCAGCAGGCCAATGGCCTGCGCTCAGGCCAATGGCCTGCGCGCTCCTTTCCCTCTGGATTTGACTTTTCCTCTTCTCTCCCCCCCCCCCACCTAATCTCAGGTTTTTTGTTTTCTTTATTTCCTTTACCACTCTTTCCTTCTTTCACACTCTTCCAGATTGTGCAACGTTTCCTCTTTCCTTCCTGGTCCTTTTGTCTCCTGCTTTTACAGAGGTCAGCACAAAAGGAGGAGGAGGATTTCTATATGGTAAATGTTTCAAAGTGGGGACTTCATCTGTGGTATGTCACAAATGGGACCTGCACCCAATTGTTGCAGTGTGTTCTGCTGCTTCTGTTTAGAGTTCCAGCCAGCTCTTCCCTCCAAGTGCATTACACAAGCACGCACACACAGAGACACGGGGACGCCCCATTCCATAATGATAATTTTATTCTTTATACCCCACACAACTGACTGGGTTGCCCCAGCCGCTCTGGGCGGCATCCATCATGTATAAAAACATAATAAAACACTAGATGTTTTTAAAAAAACACCCTTCAGTGTACAAGATTGCCTTCAGACGGCTTGGGAGTCGGAGAACTCCATACCCCCCAACATTTCTCCTTTGAAAATAGGGACACCCTAAGGAAAAGAGATTAACAGTAATCCTTCAAGTGGTTTGGCTATGCGTTGGTTAATGGGTTAATTGGTGAGCTATGAGGTAAAGGGGAGGGTCAGATGCCTTGTCAATCAAAGAATGCCTTGTCAACCAACCAGAGGCAGCTTTGCAAACCCAGCAGCCTTGTCAACCAACCAGAAGCCGTTTGTCAATGCCAGCAGCCTTGTCAACCAATCAGAGGGAGCATTTTCACTCCCAGCAGTAGGTATAAAACCAGCAGGCCAATGGCCTGCGCTCAGGCCAATGGCCTGCGCTCTCCTTTCCCTCTGGATTTGACTTTTCCTCTTCTCTCCCCCCCCCCCACCTAATCTCAGGTTTTTTGTTTTCTTTATTTCCTTTACCACTCTTTCCTTCTTTCACACTCTTCCAGATTGTGCAACGTTTCCTCTTTCCTTCCTGGTCCTTTTGTCTCCTGCTTTTACAGAGGTCAGCACAAAAGGAGGAGGAGGATTTCTATATGGTAAATGTTTCAAAGTGGGGACTTCATCTGTGGTATGTCACAAATGGGACCTGCACCCAATTGTTGCAGTGTGTTCTGCTGCTTCTGTTTAGAGTTCCAGCCAGCTCTTCCCTCCAAGTGCATTACACAAGCACGCACACACAGAGACACGGGGACGCCCCATTCCATAATGATAATTTTATTCTTTATACCCCACACAACTGACTGGGTTGCCCCAGCCGCTCTGGGCGGCATCCATCATGTATAAAAACATAATAAAACACTAGATGTTTTTAAAAAAACACCCTTCAGTGTACAAGATTGCCTTCAGACGGCTTGGGAGTCGGAGAACTCCATACCCCCCAACATTTCTCCTTTGAAAATAGGGACACCCTAAGGAAAAGAGATTAACAGTAATCCTTCAAGTGGTTTGGCTATGCGTTGGTTAATGGGTTAATTGGTGAGCTATGAGGTAAAGGGGAGGGTCAGATGCCTTGTCAATCAAAGAATGCCTTGTCAACCAACCAGAGGCAGCTTTGCAAACCCAGCAGCCTTGTCAACCAACCAGAAGCCGTTTGTCAATGCCAGCAGCCTTGTCAACCAATCAGAGGGAGCATTTTCACTCCCAGCAGTAGGTATAAAACCAGCAGGCCAATGGCCTGCGCTCAGGCCAATGGCCTGCGCTCTCCTTTCCCTCTGGATTTGACTTTTCCTCTTCTCTCCCCCCCCCCCACCTAATCTCAGGTTTTTTGTTTTCTTTATTTCCTTTACCACTCTTTCCTTCTTTCACACTCTTCCAGATTGTGCAACGTTTCCTCTTTCCTTCCTGGTCCTTTTGTCTCCTGCTTTTACAGAGGTCAGCACAAAAGGAGGAGGAGGATTTCTATATGGTAAATGCTTCAAAGTGGGGACTTCATCTGTGGTATGTCACAAATGGGACCTGCACCCAATTGTTGCAGTGTGTTCTGCTGCTTCTGTTTAGAGTTCCAGCCAGCTCTTCCCTCCAAGTGCATTACACAAGCACGCACACACAGAGACACGGGGACGCCCCATTCCATAATGATAATTTTATTCTTTATACCCCACACAACTGACTGGGTTGCCCCAGCCGCTCTGGGCGGCATCCATCATGTATAAAAACATAATAAAACACTAGATGTTTTTAAAAAAACACCCTTCAGTGTACAAGATTGCCTTCAGACGGCTTGGGAGTCGGAGAACTCCATACCCCCCAACATTTCTCCTTTGAAAATAGGGACACCCTAAGGAAAAGAGATTAACAGTAATCCTTCAAGTGGTTTGGCTATGCGTTGGTTAATGGGTTAATTGGTGAGCTATGAGGTAAAGGGGAGGGTCAGATGCCTTGTCAATCAAAGAATGCCTTGTCAACCAACCAGAGGCAGCTTTGCAAACCCAGCAGCCTTGTCAACCAACCAGAAGCCGTTTGTCAATGCCAGCAGCCTTGTCAACCAATCAGAGGGAGCATTTTCACTCCCAGCAGTAGGTATAAAACCAGCAGGCCAATGGCCTGCGCTCAGGCCAATGGCCTGCGCGCTCCTTTCCCTCTGGATTTGACTTTTCCTCTTCTCTCCCCCCCCCCCCACCTAATCTCAGGTTTTTTGTTTTCTTTATTTCCTTTACCACTCTTTCCTTCTTTCACACTCTTCCAGATTGTGCAACGTTTCCTCTTTCCTTCCTGGTCCTTTTGTCTCCTGCTTTTACAGAGGTCAGCACAAAAGGAGGAGGAGGATTTCTATATGGTAAATGTTTCAAAGTGGGGACTTCATCTGTGGTATGTCACAAATGGGACCTGCACCCAATTGTTGCAGTGTGTTCTGCTGCTTCTGTTTAGAGTTCCAGCCAGCTCTTCCCTCCAAGTGCATTACACAAGCACGCACACACAGAGACACGGGGACGCCCCATTCCATAATGATAATTTTATTCTTTATACCCCACACAACTGACTGGGTTGCCCCAGCCGCTCTGGGCGGCATCCATCATGTATAAAAACATAATAAAACACTAGATGTTTTTAAAAAAACACCCTTCAGTGTACAAGATTGCCTTCAGACGGCTTGGGAGTCGGAGAACTCCATACCCCCCAACATTTCTCCTTTGAAAATAGGGACACCCTAAGGAAAAGAGATTAACAGTAATCCTTCAAGTGGTTTGGCTATGCGTTGGTTAATGGGTTAATTGGTGAGCTATGAGGTAAAGGGGAGGGTCAGATGCCTTGTCAATCAAAGAATGCCTTGTCAACCAACCAGAGGCAGCTTTGCAAACCCAGCAGCCTTGTCAACCAACCAGAAGCCGTTTGTCAATGCCAGCAGCCTTGTCAACCAATCAGAGGGAGCATTTTCACTCCCAGCAGTAGGTATAAAACCAGCAGGCCAATGGCCTGCGCTCAGGCCAATGGCCTGCGCTCTCCTTTCCCTCTGGATTTGACTTTTCCTCTTCTCTCCCCCCCCCCCCCACCTAATCTCAGGTTTTTTGTTTTCTTTATTTCCTTTACCACTCTTTCCTTCTTTCACACTCTTCCAGATTGTGCAACGTTTCCTCTTTCCTTCCTGGTCCTTTTGTCTCCTGCTTTTACAGAGGTCAGCACAAAAGGAGGAGGAGGATTTCTATATGGTAAATGTTTCAAAGTGGGGACTTCATCTGTGGTATGTCACAAATGGGACCTGCACCCAATTGTTGCAGTGTGTTCTGCTGCTTCTGTTTAGAGTTCCAGCCAGCTCTTCCCTCCAAGTGCATTACACAAGCACGCACACACAGAGACACGGGGACGCCCCATTCCATAATGATAATTTTATTCTTTATACCCCACACAACTGACTGGGTTGCCCCAGCCGCTCTGGGCGGCATCCATCATGTATAAAAACATAATAAAACACTAGATGTTTTTAAAAAAACACCCTTCAGTGTACAAGATTGCCTTCAGACGGCTTGGGAGTCGGAGAACTCCATACCCCCCAACATTTCTCCTTTGAAAATAGGGACACCCTAAGGAAAAGAGATTAACAGTAATCCTTCAAGTGGTTTGGCTATGCGTTGGTTAATGGGTTAATTGGTGAGCTATGAGGTAAAGGGGAGGGTCAGATGCCTTGTCAATCAAAGAATGCCTTGTCAACCAACCAGAGGCAGCTTTGCAAACCCAGCAGCCTTGTCAACCAACCAGAAGCCGTTTGTCAATGCCAGCAGCCTTGTCAACCAATCAGAGGGAGCATTTTCACTCCCAGCAGTAGGTATAAAACCAGCAGGCCAATGGCCTGCGCTCAGGCCAATGGCCTGCGCTCAGGCCAATGGCCTGCGCTCTCCTTTCCCTCTGGATTTGACTTTTCCTCTTCTCTCCCCCCCCCCCACCTAATCTCAGGTTTTTTGTTTTCTTTATTTCCTTTACCACTCTTTCCTTCTTTCACACTCTTCCAGATTGTGCAACGTTTCCTCTTTCCTTCCTGGTCCTTTTGTCTCCTGCTTTTACAGAGGTCAGCACAAAAGGAGGAGGAGGATTTCTATATGGTAAATGTTTCAAAGTGGGGACTTCATCTGTGGTATGTCACAAATGGGACCTGCACCCAATTGTTGCAGTGTGTTCTGCTGCTTCTGTTTAGAGTTCCAGCCAGCTCTTCCCTCCAAGTGCATTACACAAGCACGCACACACAGAGACACGGGGACGCCCCATTCCATAATGATAATTTTATTCTTTATACCCCACACAACTGACTGGGTTGCCCCAGCCGCTCTGGGCGGCATCCATCATGTATAAAAACATAATAAAACACTAGATGTTTTTAAAAAAACACCCTTCAGTGTACAAGATTGCCTTCAGACGGCTTGGGAGTCGGAGAACTCCATACCCCCCAACATTTCTCCTTTGAAAATAGGGACACCCTAAGGAAAAGAGATTAACAGTAATCCTTCAAGTGGTTTGGCTATGCGTTGGTTAATGGGTTAATTGGTGAGCTATGAGGTAAAGGGGAGGGTCAGATGCCTTGTCAATCAAAGAATGCCTTGTCAACCAACCAGAGGCAGCTTTGCAAACCCAGCAGCCTTGTCAACCAACCAGAAGCCGTTTGTCAATGCCAGCAGCCTTGTCAACCAATCAGAGGGAGCATTTTCACTCCCAGCAGTAGGTATAAAACCAGCAGGCCAATGGCCTGCGCTCAGGCCAATGGCCTGCGCTCAGGCCAATGGCCTGCGCTCAGGCCAATGGCCTGCGCTCAGGCCAATGGCCTGCGCGCTCCTTTCCCTCTGGATTTGACTTTTCCTCTTCTCTCCCCCCCCCCCACCTAATCTCAGGTTTTTTGTTTTCTTTATTTCCTTTACCACTCTTTCCTTCTTTCACACTCTTCCAGATTGTGCAACGTTTCCTCTTTCCTTCCTGGTCCTTTTGTCTCCTGCTTTTACAGAGGTCAGCACAAAAGGAGGAGGAGGATTTCTATATGGTAAATGTTTCAAAGTGGGGACTTCATCTGTGGTATGTCACAAATGGGACCTGCACCCAATTGTTGCAGTGTGTTCTGCTGCTTCTGTTTAGAGTTCCAGCCAGCTCTTCCCTCCAAGTGCATTACACAAGCACGCACACACAGAGACACGGGGACGCCCCATTCCATAATGATAATTTTATTCTTTATACCCCACACAACTGACTGGGTTGCCCCAGCCGCTCTGGGCGGCATCCATCATGTATAAAAACATAATAAAACACTAGATGTTTTTAAAAAAACACCCTTCAGTGTACAAGATTGCCTTCAGACGGCTTGGGAGTCGGAGAACTCCATACCCCCCAACATTTCTCCTTTGAAAATAGGGACACCCTAAGGAAAAGAGATTAACAGTAATCCTTCAAGTGGTTTGGCTATGCGTTGGTTAATGGGTTAATTGGTGAGCTATGAGGTAAAGGGGAGGGTCAGATGCCTTGTCAATCAAAGAATGCCTTGTCAACCAACCAGAGGCAGCTTTGCAAACCCAGCAGCCTTGTCAACCAACCAGAAGCCGTTTGTCAATGCCAGCAGCCTTGTCAACCAATCAGAGGGAGCATTTTCACTCCCAGCAGTAGGTATAAAACCAGCAGGCCAATGGCCTGCGCTCAGGCCAATGGCCTGCGCTCTCCTTTCCCTCTGGATTTGACTTTTCCTCTTCTCTCCCCCCCCCCCCCACCTAATCTCAGGTTTTTTGTTTTCTTTATTTCCTTTACCACTCTTTCCTTCTTTCACACTCTTCCAGATTGTGCAACGTTTCCTCTTTCCTTCCTGGTCCTTTTGTCTCCTGCTTTTACAGAGGTCAGCACAAAAGGAGGAGGAGGATTTCTATATGGTAAATGTTTCAAAGTGGGGACTTCATCTGTGGTATGTCACAAATGGGACCTGCACCCAATTGTTGCAGTGTGTTCTGCTGCTTCTGTTTAGAGTTCCAGCCAGCTCTTCCCTCCAAGTGCATTACACAAGCACGCACACACAGAGACACGGGGACGCCCCATTCCATAATGATAATTTTATTCTTTATACCCCACACAACTGACTGGGTTGCCCCAGCCGCTCTGGGCGGCATCCATCATGTATAAAAACATAATAAAACACTAGATGTTTTTAAAAAAACACCCTTCAGTGTACAAGATTGCCTTCAGACGGCTTGGGAGTCGGAGAACTCCATACCCCCCAACATTTCTCCTTTGAAAATAGGGACACCCTAAGGAAAAGAGATTAACAGTAATCCTTCAAGTGGTTTGGCTATAGGTTGGTTAATGGGTTAATTGGTGAGCTATGAGGTAAAGGGGAGGGTCAGATGCCTTGTCAATCAAAGAATGCCTTGTCAACCAACCAGAGGCAGCTTTGCAAACCCAGCAGCCTTGTCAACCAACCAGAAGCCGTTTGTCAATGCCAGCAGCCTTGTCAACCAATCAGAGGGAGCATTTTCACTCCCAGCAGTAGGTATAAAACCAGCAGGCCAATGGCCTGCGCTCAGGCCAATGGCCTGCGCTCAGGCCAATGGCCTGCGCGCTCCTTTCCCTCTGGATTTGACTTTTCCTCTTCTCTCCCCCCCCCCCACCTAATCTCAGGTTTTTTGTTTTCTTTATTTCCTTTACCACTCTTTCCTTCTTTCACACTCTTCCAGATTGTGCAACGTTTCCTCTTTCCTTCCTGGTCCTTTTGTCTCCTGCTTTTACAGAGGTCAGCACAAAAGGAGGAGGAGGATTTCTATATGGTAAATGTTTCAAAGTGGGGACTTCATCTGTGGTATGTCACAAATGGGACCTGCACCCAATTGTTGCAGTGTGTTCTGCTGCTTCTGTTTAGAGTTCCAGCCAGCTCTTCCCTCCAAGTGCATTACACAAGCACGCACACACAGAGACACGGGGACGCCCCATTCCATAATGATAATTTTATTCTTTATACCCCACACAACTGACTGGGTTGCCCCAGCCGCTCTGGGCGGCATCCATCATGTATAAAAACATAATAAAACACTAGATGTTTTTAAAAAAACACCCTTCAGTGTACAAGATTGCCTTCAGACGGCTTGGGAGTCGGAGAACTCCATACCCCCCAACATTTCTCCTTTGAAAATAGGGACACCCTAAGGAAAAGAGATTAACAGTAATCCTTCAAGTGGTTTGGCTATGCGTTGGTTAATGGGTTAATTGGTGAGCTATGAGGTAAAGGGGAGGGTCAGATGCCTTGTCAATCAAAGAATGCCTTGTCAACCAACCAGAGGCAGCTTTGCAAACCCAGCAGCCTTGTCAACCAACCAGAAGCCGTTTGTCAATGCCAGCAGCCTTGTCAACCAATCAGAGGGAGCATTTTCACTCCCAGCAGTAGGTATAAAACCAGCAGGCCAATGGCCTGCGCTCAGGCCAATGGCCTGCGCGCTCCTTTCCCTCTGGATTTGACTTTTCCTCTTCTCTCCCCCCCCCCACCTAATCTCAGGTTTTTTGTTTTCTTTATTTCCTTTACCACTCTTTCCTTCTTTCACACTCTTCCAGATTGTGCAACGTTTCCTCTTTCCTTCCTGGTCCTTTTGTCTCCTGCTTTTACAGAGGTCAGCACAAAAGGAGGAGGAGGATTTCTATATGGTAAATGTTTCAAAGTGGGGACTTCATCTGTGGTATGTCACAAATGGGACCTGCACCCAATTGTTGCAGTGTGTTCTGCTGCTTCTGTTTAGAGTTCCAGCCAGCTCTTCCCTCCAAGTGCATTACACAAGCACGCACACACAGAGACACGGGGACGCCCCATTCCATAATGATAATTTTATTCTTTATACCCCACACAACTGACTGGGTTGCCCCAGCCGCTCTGGGCGGCATCCATCATGTATAAAAACATAATAAAACACTAGATGTTTTTAAAAAAACACCCTTCAGTGTACAAGATTGCCTTCAGAAGGCTTGGGAGTCGGAGAACTCCATACCCCCCAACATTTCTCCTTTGAAAATAGGGACACCCTAAGGAAAAGAGATTAACAGTAATCCTTCAAGTGGTTTGGCTATGCGTTGGTTAATGGGTTAATTGGTGAGCTATGAGGTAAAGGGGAGGGTCAGATGCCTTGTCAATCAAAGAATGCCTTGTCAACCAACCAGAGGCAGCTTTGCAAACCCAGCAGCCTTGTCAACCAACCAGAAGCCGTTTGTCAATGCCAGCAGCCTTGTCAACCAATCAGAGGGAGCATTTTCACTCCCAGCAGTAGGTATAAAACCAGCAGGCCAATGGCCTGCGCTCAGGCCAATGGCCTGCGCGCTCCTTTCCCTCTGGATTTGACTTTTCCTCTTCTCTCCCCCCCCCCCACCTAATCTCAGGTTTTTTGTTTTCTTTATTTCCTTTACCACTCTTTCCTTCTTTCACACTCTTCCAGATTGTGCAACGTTTCCTCTTTCCTTCCTGGTCCTTTTGTCTCCTGCTTTTACAGAGGTCAGCACAAAAGGAGGAGGAGGATTTCTATATGGTAAATGTTTCAAAGTGGGGACTTCATCTGTGGTATGTCACAAATGGGACCTGCACCCAATTGTTGCAGTGTGTTCTGCTGCTTCTGTTTAGAGTTCCAGCCAGCTCTTCCCTCCAAGTGCATTACACAAGCACGCACACACAGAGACACGGGGACGCCCCATTCCATAATGATAATTTTATTCTTTATACCCCACACAACTGACTGGGTTGCCCCAGCCGCTCTGGGCGGCATCCATCATGTATAAAAACATAATAAAACACTAGATGTTTTTAAAAAAACACCCTTCAGTGTACAAGATTGCCTTCAGACGGCTTGGGAGTCGGAGAACTCCATACCCCCCAACATTTCTCCTTTGAAAATAGGGACACCCTAAGGAAAAGAGATTAACAGTAATCCTTCAAGTGGTTTGGCTATGCGTTGGTTAATGGGTTAATTGGTGAGCTATGAGGTAAAGGGGAGGGTCAGATGCCTTGTCAATCAAAGAATGCCTTGTCAACCAACCAGAGGCAGCTTTGCAAACCCAGCAGCCTTGTCAACCAACCAGAAGCCGTTTGTCAATGCCAGCAGCCTTGTCAACCAATCAGAGGGAGCATTTTCACTCCCAGCAGTAGGTATAAAACCAGCAGGCCAATGGCCTGCGCTCAGGCCAATGGCCTGCGCGCTCCTTTCCCTCTGGATTTGACTTTTCCTCTTCTCTCCCCCCCCCCCCCACCTAATCTCAGGTTTTTTGTTTTCTTTATTTCCTTTACCACTCTTTCCTTCTTTCACACTCTTCCAGATTGTGCAACGTTTCCTCTTTCCTTCCTGGTCCTTTTGTCTCCTGCTTTTACAGAGGTCAGCACAAAAGGAGGAGGAGGATTTCTATATGGTAAATGTTTCAAAGTGGGGACTTCATCTGTGGTATGTCACAAATGGGACCTGCACCCAATTGTTGCAGTGTGTTCTGCTGCTTCTGTTTAGAGTTCCAGCCAGCTCTTCCCTCCAAGTGCATTACACAAGCACGCACACACAGAGACACGGGGACGCCCCATTCCATAATGATAATTTTATTCTTTATACCCCACACAACTGACTGGGTTGCCCCAGCCGCTCTGGGCGGCATCCATCATGTATAAAAACATAATAAAACACTAGATGTTTTTAAAAAAACACCCTTCAGTGTACAAGATTGCCTTCAGACGGCTTGGGAGTCGGAGAACTCCATACCCCCCAACATTTCTCCTTTGAAAATAGGGACACCCTAAGGAAAAGAGATTAACAGTAATCCTTCAAGTGGTTTGGCTATGCGTTGGTTAATGGGTTAATTGGTGAGCTATGAGGTAAAGGGGAGGGTCAGATGCCTTGTCAATCAAAGAATGCCTTGTCAACCAACCAGAGGCAGCTTTGCAAACCCAGCAGCCTTGTCAACCAACCAGAAGCCGTTTGTCAATGCCAGCAGCCTTGTCAACCAATCAGAGGGAGCATTTTCACTCCCAGCAGTAGGTATAAAATCAGCAGGCCAATGGCCTGCGCTCAGGCCAATGGCCTGCGCGCTCCTTTCCCTCTGGATTTGACTTTTCCTCTTCTCTCCCCCCCCCCCCACCTAATCTCAGGTTTTTTGTTTTCTTTATTTCGTTTACCACTCTTTCCTTCTTTCACACTCTTCCAGATTGTGCAACGTTTCCTCTTTCCTTCCTGGTCCTTTTGTCTCCTGCTTTTACAGAGGTCAGCACAAAAGGAGGAGGAGGATTTCTATATGGTAAATGTTTCAAAGTGGGGACTTCATCTGTGGTATGTCACAAATGGGACCTGCACCCAATTGTTGCAGTGTGTTCTGCTGCTTCTGTTTAGAGTTCCAGCCAGCTCTTCCCTCCAAGTGCATTACACAAGCACGCACACACAGAGACACGGGGACGCCCCATTCCATAATGATAATTTTATTCTTTATACCCCACACAACTGACTGGGTTGCCCCAGCCGCTCTGGGCGGCATCCATCATGTATAAAAACATAATAAAACACTAGATGTTTTTAAAAAAACACCCTTCAGTGTACAAGATTGCCTTCAGACGGCTTGGGAGTCGGAGAACTCCATACCCCCCAACATTTCTCCTTTGAAAATAGGGACACCCTAAGGAAAAGAGATTAACAGTAATCCTTCAAGTGGTTTGGCTATAGGTTGGTTAATGGGTTAATTGGTGAGCTATGAGGTAAAGGGGAGGGTCAGATGCCTTGTCAATCAAAGAATGCCTTGTCAACCAACCAGAGGCAGCTTTGCAAACCCAGCAGCCTTGTCAACCAACCAGAAGCCGTTTGTCAATGCCAGCAGCCTTGTCAACCAATCAGAGGGAGCATTTTCACTCCCAGCAGTAGGTATAAAACCAGCAGGCCAATGGCCTGCGCTCAGGCCAATGGCCTGCGCTCAGGCCAATGGCCTGCGCGCTCCTTTCCCTCTGGATTTGACTTTTCCTCTTCTCTCCCCCCCCCCCACCTAATCTCAGGTTTTT
This sequence comes from Podarcis muralis, assembly GCF_964188315.1. Lineage (NCBI taxonomy): Eukaryota > Metazoa > Chordata > Lepidosauria > Squamata > Lacertidae > Podarcis > Podarcis muralis. Next base: position 17,740 of record NW_027554737.1, read on the forward strand.
TGTTTTCTTTATTTCCTTTACCACTCTTTCCTTCTTTCACACTCTTCCAGATTGTGCAACGTTTCCTCTTTCCTTCCTGGTCCTTTTGTCTCCTGCTTTTACAGAGGTCAGCACAAAAGGAGGAGGAGGATTTCTATATGGTAAATGTTTCAAAGTGGGGACTTCATCTGTGGTATGTCACAAATGGGACCTGCACCCAATTGTTGCAGTGTGTTCTGCTGCTTCTGTTTAGAGTTCCAGCCAGCTCTTCCCTCCAAGTGCATTACACAAGCACGCACACACAGAGACACGGGGACGCCCCATTCCATAATGATAATTTTATTCTTTATACCCCACACAACTGACTGGGTTGCCCCAGCCGCTCTGGGCGGCATCCATCATGTATAAAAACATAATAAAACACTAGATGTTTTTAAAAAAACACCCTTCAGTGTACAAGATTGCCTTCAGACGGCTTGGGAGTCGGAGAACTCCATACCCCCCAACATTTCTCCTTTGAAAATAGGGACACCCTAAGGAAAAGAGATTAACAGTAATCCTTCAAGTGGTTTGGCTATGCGTTGGTTAATGGGTTAATTGGTGAGCTATGAGGTAAAGGGGAGGGTCAGATGCCTTGTCAATCAAAGAATGCCTTGTCAACCAACCAGAGGCAGCTTTGCAAACCCAGCAGCCTTGTCAACCAACCAGAAGCCGTTTGTCAATGCCAGCAGCCTTGTCAACCAATCAGAGGGAGCATTTTCACTCCCAGCAGTAGGTATAAAACCAGCAGGCCAATGGCCTGCGCTCAGGCCAATGGCCTGCGCGCTCCTTTCCCTCTGGATTTGACTTTTCCTCTTCTCTCCCCCCCCCCACCTAATCTCAGGTTTTTTGTTTTCTTTATTTCCTTTACCACTCTTTCCTTCTTTCACACTCTTCCAGATTGTGCAACGTTTCCTCTTTCCTTCCTGGTCCTTTTGTCTCCTGCTTTTACAGAGGTCAGCACAAAAGGAGGAGGAGGATTTCTATATGGTAAATGTTTCAAAGTGGGGACTTCATCTGTGGTATGTCACAAATGGGACCTGCACCCAATTGTTGCAGTGTGTTCTGCTGCTTCTGTTTAGAGTTCCAGCCAGCTCTTCCCTCCAAGTGCATTACACAAGCACGCACACACAGAGACACGGGGACGCCCCATTCCATAATGATAATTTTATTCTTTATACCCCACACAACTGACTGGGTTGCCCCAGCCGCTCTGGGCGGCATCCATCATGTATAAAAACATAATAAAACACTAGATGTTTTTAAAAAAACACCCTTCAGTGTACAAGATTGCCTTCAGAAGGCTTGGGAGTCGGAGAACTCCATACCCCCCAACATTTCTCCTTTGAAAATAGGGACACCCTAAGGAAAAGAGATTAACAGTAATCCTTCAAGTGGTTTGGCTATGCGTTGGTTAATGGGTTAATTGGTGAGCTATGAGGTAAAGGGGAGGGTCAGATGCCTTGTCAATCAAAGAATGCCTTGTCAACCAACCAGAGGCAGCTTTGCAAACCCAGCAGCCTTGTCAACCAACCAGAAGCCGTTTGTCAATGCCAGCAGCCTTGTCAACCAATCAGAGGGAGCATTTTCACTCCCAGCAGTAGGTATAAAACCAGCAGGCCAATGGCCTGCGCTCAGGCCAATGGCCTGCGCGCTCCTTTCCCTCTGGATTTGACTTTTCCTCTTCTCTCCCCCCCCCCACCTAATCTCAGGTTTTTTGTTTTCTTTATTTCCTTTACCACTCTTTCCTTCTTTCACACTCTTCCAGATTGTGCAACGTTTCCTCTTTCCTTCCTGGTCCTTTTGTCTCCTGCTTTTACAGAGGTCAGCACAAAAGGAGGAGGAGGATTTCTATATGGTAAATGTTTCAAAGTGGGGACTTCATCTGTGGTATGTCACAAATGGGACCTGCACCCAATTGTTGCAGTGTGTTCTGCTGCTTCTGTTTAGAGTTCCAGCCAGCTCTTCCCTCCAAGTGCATTACACAAGCACGCACACACAGAGACACGGGGACGCCCCATTCCATAATGATAATTTTATTCTTTATACCCCACACAACTGACTGGGTTGCCCCAGCCGCTCTGGGCGGCATCCATCATGTATAAAAACATAATAAAACACTAGATGTTTTTAAAAAAACACCCTTCAGTGTACAAGATTGCCTTCAGACGGCTTGGGAGTCGGAGAACTCCATACCCCCCAACATTTCTCCTTTGAAAATAGGGACACCCTAAGGAAAAGAGATTAACAGTAATCCTTCAAGTGGTTTGGCTATGCGTTGGTTAATGGGTTAATTGGTGAGCTATGAGGTAAAGGGGAGGGTCAGATGCCTTGTCAATCAAAGAATGCCTTGTCAACCAACCAGAGGCAGCTTTGCAAACCCAGCAGCCTTGTCAACCAACCAGAAGCCGTTTGTCAATGCCAGCAGCCTTGTCAACCAATCAGAGGGAGCATTTTCACTCCCAGCAGTAGGTATAAAACCAGCAGGCCAATGGCCTGCGCTCAGGCCAATGGCCTGCGCGCTCCTTTCCCTCTGGATTTGACTTTTCCTCTTCTCTCCCCCCCCCCCACCTAATCTCAGGTTTTTTGTTTTCTTTATTTCCTTTACCACTCTTTCCTTCTTTCACACTCTTCCAGATTGTGCAACGTTTCCTCTTTCCTTCCTGGTCCTTTTGTCTCCTGCTTTTACAGAGGTCAGCACAAAAGGAGGAGGAGGATTTCTATATGGTAAATGTTTCAAAGTGGGGACTTCATCTGTGGTATGTCACAAATGGGACCTGCACCCAATTGTTGCAGTGTGTTCTGCTGCTTCTGTTTAGAGTTCCAGCCAGCTCTTCCCTCCAAGTGCATTACACAAGCACGCACACACAGAGACACGGGGACGCCCCATTCCATAATGATAATTTTATTCTTTATACCCCACACAACTGACTGGGTTGCCCCAGCCGCTCTGGGCGGCATCCATCATGTATAAAAACATAATAAAACACTAGATGTTTTTAAAAAAACACCCTTCAGTGTACAAGATTGCCTTCAGACGGCTTGGGAGTCGGAGAACTCCATACCCCCCAACATTTCTCCTTTGAAAATAGGGACACCCTAAGGAAAAGAGATTAACAGTAATCCTTCAAGTGGTTTGGCTATGCGTTGGTTAATGGGTTAATTGGTGAGCTATGAGGTAAAGGGGAGGGTCAGATGCCTTGTCAATCAAAGAATGCCTTGTCAACCAACCAGAGGCAGCTTTGCAAACCCAGCAGCCTTGTCAACCAACCAGAAGCCGTTTGTCAATGCCAGCAGCCTTGTCAACCAATCAGAGGGAGCATTTTCACTCCCAGCAGTAGGTATAAAACCAGCAGGCCAATGGCCTGCGCTCAGGCCAATGGCCTGCGCTCAGGCCAATGGCCTGCGCGCTCCTTTCCCTCTGGATTTGACTTTTCCTCTTCTCTCCCCCCCCCCCACCTAATCTCAGGTTTTTTGTTTTCTTTATTTCCTTTACCACTCTTTCCTTCTTTCACACTCTTCCAGATTGTGCAACGTTTCCTCTTTCCTTCCTGGTCCTTTTGTCTCCTGCTTTTACAGAGGTCAGCACAAAAGGAGGAGGAGGATTTCTATATGGTAAATGCTTCAAAGTGGGGACTTCATCTGTGGTATGTCACAAATGGGACCTGCACCCAATTGTTGCAGTGTGTTCTGCTGCTTCTGTTTAGAGTTCCAGCCAGCTCTTCCCTCCAAGTGCATTACACAAGCACGCACACACAGAGACACGGGGACGCCCCATTCCATAATGATAATTTTATTCTTTATACCCCACACAACTGACTGGGTTGCCCCAGCCGCTCTGGGCGGCATCCATCATGTATAAAAACATAATAAAACACTAGATGTTTTTAAAAAAACACCCTTCAGTGTACAAGATTGCCTTCAGACGGCTTGGGAGTCGGAGAACTCCATACCCCCCAACATTTCTCCTTTGAAAATAGGGACACCCTAAGGAAAAGAGATTAACAGTAATCCTTCAAGTGGTTTGGCTATGCGTTGGTTAATGGGTTAATTGGTGAGCTATGAGGTAAAGGGGAGGGTCAGATGCCTTGTCAATCAAAGAATGCCTTGTCAACCAACCAGAGGCAGCTTTGCAAACCCAGCAGCCTTGTCAACCAACCAGAAGCCGTTTGTCAATGCCAGCAGCCTTGTCAACCAATCAGAGGGAGCATTTTCACTCCCAGCAGTAGGTATAAAACCAGCAGGCCCGGCCTGCGCTCAGGCCAATGGCCTGCGCTCAGGCCAATGGCCTGCGCTCAGGCCAATGGCCTGCGCTCAGGCCAATGGCCTGCGCTCAGGCCAATGGCCTGCGCTCAGGCCAATGGCCTGCGCTCAGGCCAATGGCCTGCGCTCAGGCCAATGGCCTGCGCTCAGGCCAATGGCCTGCGCTCAGGCCAATGGCCTGCGCTCAGGCCAATGGCCTGCGCTCAGGCCAATGGCCTGCGCTCAGGCCAATGGCCTGCGCTCAGGCCAATGGCCTGCGCTCAGGCCAATGGCCTGCGCTCAGGCCAATGGCCTGCGCTCAGGCCAATGGCCTGCGCTCAGGCCAATGGCCTGCGCTCAGGCCAATGGCCTGCGCTCTCCTTTCCCTCTGGATTTGACTTTTCCTCTTCTCTCCCCCCCCCCCCACCTAATCTCAGGTTTTTTGTTTTCTTTATTTCCTTTACCACTCTTTCCTTCTTTCACACTCTTCCAGATTGTGCAACGTTTCCTCTTTCCTTCCTGGTCCTTTTGTCTCCTGCTTTTACAGAGGTCAGCACAAAAGGAGGAGGAGGATTTCTATATGGTAAATGTTTCAAAGTGGGGACTTCATCTGTGGTATGTCACAAATGGGACCTGCACCCAATTGTTGCAGTGTGTTCTGCTGCTTCTGTTTAGAGTTCCAGCCAGCTCTTCCCTCCAAGTGCATTACACAAGCACGCACACACAGAGACACGGGGACGCCCCATTCCATAATGATAATTTTATTCTTTATACCCCACACAACTGACTGGGTTGCCCCAGCCGCTCTGGGCGGCATCCATCATGTATAAAAACATAATAAAACACTAGATGTTTTTAAAAAAACACCCTTCAGTGTACAAGATTGCCTTCAGACGGCTTGGGAGTCGGAGAACTCCATACCCCCCAACATTTCTCCTTTGAAAATAGGGACACCCTAAGGAAAAGAGATTAACAGTAATCCTTCAAGTGGTTTGGCTATGCGTTGGTTAATGGGTTAATTGGTGAGCTATGAGGTAAAGGGGAGGGTCAGATGCCTTGTCAATCAAAGAATGCCTTGTCAACCAACCAGAGGCAGCTTTGCAAACCCAGCAGCCTTGTCAACCAACCAGAAGCCGTTTGTCAATGCCAGCAGCCTTGTCAACCAATCAGAGGGAGCATTTTCACTCCCAGCAGTAGGTATAAAACCAGCAGGCCCGGCCTGCGCTCAGGCCAATGGCCTGCGCTCAGGCCAATGGCCTGCGCTCAGGCCAATGGCCTGCGCTCAGGCCAATGGCCTGCGCTCAGGCCAATGGCCTGCGCTCAGGCCAATGGCCTGCGCTCAGGCCAATGGCCTGCGCTCAGGCCAATGGCCTGCGCTCAGGCCAATGGCCTGCGCTCAGGCCAATGGCCTGCGCTCAGGCCAATGGCCTGCGCTCAGGCCAATGGCCTGCGCTCAGGCCAATGGCCTGCGCTCAGGCCAATGGCCTGCGCTCAGGCCAATGGCCTGCGCTCAGGCCAATGGCCTGCGCTCAGGCCAATGGCCTGCGCTCAGGCCAATGGCCTGCGCTCAGGCCAATGGCCTGCGCTCAGGCCAATGGCCTGCGCTCAGGCCAATGGCCTGCGCTCTCCTTTCCCGCTGGATTTGACTTTTCCTCTTCTCTCCCCCCCCCCCACCTAATCTCAGGTTTTTTGTTTTCTTTATTTCCTTTACCACTCTTTCCTTCTTTCACACTCTTCCAGATTGTGCAACGTTTCCTCTTTCCTTCCTGGTCCTTTTGTCTCCTGCTTTTACAGAGGTCAGCACAAAAGGAGGAGGAGGATTTCTATATGGTAAATGTTTCAAACTGGGGACTTCATCTGTGGTATGTCACAAATGGGACCTGCACCCAATTGTTGCAGTGTGTTCTGCTGCTTCTGTTTAGAGTTCCAGCCAGCTCTTCCCTCCAAGTGCATTACACAAGCACGCACACACAGAGACACGGGGACGCCCCATTCCATAATGATAATTTTATTCTTTATACCCCACACAACTGACTGGGTTGCCCCAGCCGCTCTGGGCGGCATCCATCATGTATAAAAACATAATAAAACACTAGATGTTTTTAAAAAAACACCCTTCAGTGTACAAGATTGCCTTCAGACGGCTTGGGAGTCGGAGAACTCCATACCCCCCAACATTTCTCCTTTGAAAATAGGGACACCCTAAGGAAAAGAGATTAACAGTAATCCTTCAAGTGGTTTGGCTATGCGTTGGTTAATGGGTTAATTGGTGAGCTATGAGGTAAAGGGGAGGGTCAGATGCCTTGTCAATCAAAGAATGCCTTGTCAACCAACCAGAGGCAGCTTTGCAAACCCAGCAGCCTTGTCAACCAACCAGAAGCCGTTTGTCAATGCCAGCAGCCTTGTCAACCAATCAGAGGGAGCATTTTCACTCCCAGCAGTAGGTATAAAACCAGCAGGCCCGGCCTGCGCTCAGGCCAATGGCCTGCGCTCAGGCCAATGGCCTGCGCTCAGGCCAATGGCCTGCGCTCAGGCCAATGGCCTGCGCTCAGGCCAATGGCCTGCGCTCAGGCCAATGGCCTGCGCTCAGGCCAATGGCCTGCGCTCAGGCCAATGGCCTGCGCTCAGGCCAATGGCCTGCGCTCAGGCCAATGGCCTGCGCTCAGGCCAATGGCCTGCGCTCAGGCCAATGGCCTGCGCTCAGGCCAATGGCCTGCGCTCAGGCCAATGGCCTGCGCTCAGGCCAATGGCCTGCGCTCAGGCCAATGGCCTGCGCTCAGGCCAATGGCCTGCGCTCAGGCCAATGGCCTGCGCTCAGGCCAATGGCCTGCGCTCTCCTTTCCCTCTGGATTTGACTTTTCCTCTTCTCTCCCCCCCCCCCACCTAATCTCAGGTTTTTTGTTTTCTTTATTTCCTTTACCACTCTTTCCTTCTTTCACACTCTTCCAGATTGTGCAACGTTTCCTCTTTCCTTCCTGGTCCTTTTGTCTCCTGCTTTTACAGAGGTCAGCACAAAAGGAGGAGGAGGATTTCTATATGGTAAATGTTTCAAAGTGGGGACTTCATCTGTGGTATGTCACAAATGGGACCTGCACCCAATTGTTGCAGTGTGTTCTGCTGCTTCTGTTTAGAGTTCCAGCCAGCTCTTCCCTCCAAGTGCATTACACAAGCACGCACACACAGAGACACGGGGACGCCCCATTCCATAATGATAATTTTATTCTTTATACCCCACACAACTGACTGGGTTGCCCCAGCCGCTCTGGGCGGCATCCATCATGTATAAAAACATAATAAAACACTAGATGTTTTTAAAAAAACACCCTTCAGTGTACAAGATTGCCTTCAGACGGCTTGGGAGTCGGAGAACTCCATACCCCCCAACATTTCTCCTTTGAAAATAGGGACACCCTAAGGAAAAGAGATTAACAGTAATCCTTCAAGTGGTTTGGCTATGCGTTGGTTAATGGGTTAATTGGTGAGCTATGAGGTAAAGGGGAGGGTCAGATGCCTTGTCAATCAAAGAATGCCTTGTCAACCAACCAGAGGCAGCTTTGCAAACCCAGCAGCCTTGTCAACCAACCAGAAGCCGTTTGTCAATGCCAGCAGCCTTGTCAACCAATCAGAGGGAGCATTTTCACTCCCAGCAGTAGGTATAAAACCAGCAGGCCAATGGCCTGCGCTCAGGCCATTGGCCTGCGCGCTCCTTTCCCTCTGGATTTGACTTTTCCTCTTCTCTCCCCCCCCCCCCCACCTAATCTCAGGTTTTTTGTTTTCTTTATTTCCTTTACCACTCTTTCCTTCTTTCACACTCTTCCAGATTGTGCAACGTTTCCTCTTTCCTTCCTGGTCCTTTTGTCTCCTGCTTTTACAGAGGTCAGCACAAAAGGAGGAGGAGGATTTCTATATGGTAAATGTTTCAAACTGGGGACTTCATCTGTGGTATGTCACAAATGGGACCTGCACCCAATTGTTGCAGTGTGTTCTGCTGCTTCTGTTTAGAGTTCCAGCCAGCTCTTCCCTCCAAGTGCATTACACAAGCACGCACACACAGAGACACGGGGACGCCCCATTCCATAATGATAATTTTATTCTTTATACCCCACACAACTGACTGGGTTGCCCCAGCCGCTCTGGGCGGCATCCATCATGTATAAAAACATAATAAAACACTAGATGTTTTTAAAAAAACACCCTTCAGTGTACAAGATTGCCTTCAGACGGCTTGGGAGTCGGAGAACTCCATACCCCCCAACATTTCTCCTTTGAAAATAGGGACACCCTAAGGAAAAGAGATTAACAGTAATCCTTCAAGTGGTTTGGCTATAGGTTGGTTAATGGGTTAATTGGTGAGCTATGAGGTAAAGGGGAGGGTCAGATGCCTTGTCAATCAAAGAATGCCTTGTCAACCAACCAGAGGCAGCTTTGCAAACCCAGCAGCCTTGTCAACCAACCAGAAGCCGTTTGTCAATGCCAGCAGCCTTGTCAACCAATCAGAGGGAGCATTTTCACTCCCAGCAGTAGGTATAAAACCAGCAGGCCCGGCCTGCGCTCAGGCCAATGGCCTGCGCTCAGGCCAATGGCCTGCGCTCAGGCCAATGGCCTGCGCTCAGGCCAATGGCCTGCGCTCAGGCCAATGGCCTGCGCTCAGGCCAATGGCCTGCGCTCAGGCCAATGGCCTGCGCTCAGGCCAATGGCCTGCGCTCAGGCCAATGGCCTGCGCTCAGGCCAATGGCCTGCGCTCAGGCCAATGGCCTGCGCTCAGGCCAATGGCCTGCGCTCAGGCCAATGGCCTGCGCTCAGGCCAATGGCCTGCGCTCAGGCCAATGGCCTGCGCTCAGGCCAATGGCCTGCGCTCAGGCCAATGGCCTGCGCTCAGGCCAATGGCCTGCGCTCAGGCCAATGGCCTGCGCTCAGGCCAATGGCCTGCGCGCTCCTTTCCCTCTGGATTTGACTTTTCCTCTTCTCTCCCCCCCCCCCCACCTAATCTCAGGTTTTTTGTTTTCTTTATTTCCTTTACCACTCTTTCCTTCTTTCACACTCTTCCAGATTGTGCAACGTTTCCTCTTTCCTTCCTGGTCCTTTTGTCTCCTGCTTTTACAGAGGTCAGCACAAAAGGAGGAGGAGGATTTCTATATGGTAAATGTTTCAAAGTGGGGACTTCATCTGTGGTATGTCACAAATGGGACCTGCACCCAATTGTTGCAGTGTGTTCTGCTGCTTCTGTTTAGAGTTCCAGCCAGCTCTTCCCTCCAAGTGCATTACACAAGCACGCACACACAGAGACACGGGGACGCCCCATTCCATAATGATAATTTTATTCTTTATACCCCACACAACTGACTGGGTTGCCCCAGCCGCTCTGGGCGGCATCCATCATGTATAAAAACATAATAAAACACTAGATGTTTTTAAAAAAACACCCTTCAGTGTACAAGATTGCCTTCAGACGGCTTGGGAGTCGGAGAACTCCATACCCCCCAACATTTCTCCTTTGAAAATAGGGACACCCTAAGGAAAAGAGATTAACAGTAATCCTTCAAGTGGTTTGGCTATGCGTTGGTTAATGGGTTAATTGGTGAGCTATGAGGTAAAGGGGAGGGTCAGATGCCTTGTCAATCAAAGAATGCCTTGTCAACCAACCAGAGGCAGCTTTGCAAACCCAGCAGCCTTGTCAACCAACCAGAAGCCGTTTGTCAATGCCAGCAGCCTTGTCAACCAATCAGAGGGAGCATTTTCACTCCCAGCAGTAGGTATAAAACCAGCAGGCCAATGGCCTGCGCTCAGGCCAATGGCCTGCGCTCAGGCCAATGGCCTGCGCTCTCCTTTCCCTCTGGATTTGACTTTTCCTCTTCTCTCCCCCCCCCCCACCTAATCTCAGGTTTTTTGTTTTCTTTATTTCCTTTACCACTCTTTCCTTCTTTCACACTCTTCCAGATTGTGCAACGTTTCCTCTTTCCTTCCTGGTCCTTTTGTCTCCTGCTTTTACAGAGGTCAGCACAAAAGGAGGAGGAGGATTTCTATATGGTAAATGTTTCAAAGTGGGGACTTCATCTGTGGTATGTCACAAATGGGACCTGCACCCAATTGTTGCAGTGTGTTCTGCTGCTTCTGTTTAGAGTTCCAGCCAGCTCTTCCCTCCAAGTGCATTACACAAGCACGCACACACAGAGACACGGGGACGCCCCATTCCATAATGATAATTTTATTCTTTATACCCCACACAACTGACTGGGTTGCCCCAGCCGCTCTGGGCGGCATCCATCATGTATAAAAACATAATAAAACACTAGATGTTTTTAAAAAAACACCCTTCAGTGTACAAGATTGCCTTCAGACGGCTTGGGAGTCGGAGAACTCCATACCCCCCAACATTTCTCCTTTGAAAATAGGGACACCCTAAGGAAAAGAGATTAACAGTAATCCTTCAAGTGGTTTGGCTATGCGTTGGTTAATGGGTTAATTGGTGAGCTATGAGGTAAAGGGGAGGGTCAGATGCCTTGTCAATCAAAGAATGCCTTGTCAACCAACCAGAGGCAGCTTTGCAAACCCAGCAGCCTTGTCAACCAACCAGAAGCCGTTTGTCAATGCCAGCAGCCTTGTCAACCAATCAGAGGGAGCATTTTCACTCCCAGCAGTAGGTATAAAACCAGCAGGCCCGGCCTGCGCTCAGGCCAATGGCCTGCGCTCAGGCCAATGGCCTGCGCTCAGGCCAATGGCCTGCGCTCAGGCCAATGGCCTGCGCTCAGGCCAATGGCCTGCGCTCAGGCCAATGGCCTGCGCTCAGGCCAATGGCCTGCGCTCAGGCCAATGGCCTGCGCTCAGGCCAATGGCCTGCGCTCAGGCCAATGGCCTGCGCTCAGGCCAATGGCCTGCGCTCAGGCCAATGGCCTGCGCTCAGGCCAATGGCCTGCGCTCAGGCCAATGGCCTGCGCTCAGGCCAATGGCCTGCGCTCAGGCCAATGGCCTGCGCTCAGGCCAATGGCCTGCGCTCAGGCCAATGGCCTGCGCTCAGGCCAATGGCCTGCGCTCAGGCCAATGGCCTGCGCTCAGGCCAATGGCCTGCGCTCAGGCCAATGGCCTGCGCTCAGGCCAATGGCCTGCGCTCAGGCCAATGGCCTGCGCTCTCCTTTCCCTCTGGATTTGACTTTTCCTCTTCTCTCCCCCCCCCCCACCTAATCTCAGGTTTTTTGTTTTCTTTATTTCCTTTACCACTCTTTCCTTCTTTCACACTCTTCCAGATTGTGCAACGTTTCCTCTTTCCTTCCTGGTCCTTTTGTCTCCTGCTTTTACAGAGGTCAGCACAAAAGGAGGAGGAGGATTTCTATATGGTAAATGTTTCAAAGTGGGGACTTCATCTGTGGTATGTCACAAATGGGACCTGCACCCAATTGTTGCAGTGTGTTCTGCTGCTTCTGTTTAGAGTTCCAGCCAGCTCTTCCCTCCAAGTGCATTACACAAGCACGCACACACAGAGACACGGGGACGCCCCATTCCATAATGATAATTTTATTCTTTATACCCCACACAACTGACTGGGTTGCCCCAGCCGCTCTGGGCGGCATCCATCATGTATAAAAACATAATAAAACACTAGATGTTTTTAAAAAAACACCCTTCAGTGTACAAGATTGCCTTCAGACGGCTTGGGAGTCGGAGAACTCCATACCCCCCAACATTTCTCCTTTGAAAATAGGGACACCCTAAGGAAAAGAGATTAACAGTAATCCTTCAAGTGGTTTGGCTATGCGTTGGTTAATGGGTTAATTGGTGAGCTATGAGGTAAAGGGGAGGGTCAGATGCCTTGTCAATCAAAGAATGCCTTGTCAACCAACCAGAGGCAGCTTTGCAAACCCAGCAGCCTTGTCAACCAACCAGAAGCCGTTTGTCAATGCCAGCAGCCTTGTCAACCAATCAGAGGGAGCATTTTCACTCCCAGCAGTAGGTATAAAACCAGCAGGCCAATGGCCTGCGCTCAGGCCAATGGCCTGCGCTCAGGCCAATGGCCTGCGCTCAGGCCAATGGCCTGCGCTCAGGCCAATGGCCTGCGCTCTCCTTTCCCTCTGGATTTGACTTTTCCTCTTCTCTCCCCCCCCCCACCTAATCTCAGGTTTTTTGTTTTCTTTATTTCCTTTACCACTCTTTCCTTCTTTCACACTCTTCCAGATTGTGCAACGTTTCCTCTTTCCTTCCTGGTCCTTTTGTCTCCTGCTTTTACAGAGGTCAGCACAAAAGGAGGAGGAGGATTTCTATATGGTAAATGTTTCAAACTGGGGACTTCATCTGTGGTATGTCACAAATGGGACCTGCACCCAATTGTTGCAGTGTGTTCTGCTGCTTCTGTTTAGAGTTCCAGCCAGCTCTTCCCTCCAAGTGCATTACACAAGCACGCACACACAGAGACACGGGGACGCCCCATTCCATAATGATAATTTTATTCTTTATACCCCACACAACTGACTGGGTTGCCCCAGCCGCTCTGGGCGGCATCCATCATGTATAAAAACATAATAAAACACTAGATGTTTTTAAAAAAACACCCTTCAGTGTACAAGATTGCCTTCAGACGGCTTGGGAGTCGGAGAACTCCATACCCCCCAACATTTCTCCTTTGAAAATAGGGACACCCTAAGGAAAAGAGATTAACAGTAATCCTTCAAGTGGTTTGGCTATGCGTTGGTTAATGGGTTAATTGGTGAGCTATGAGGTAAAGGGGAGGGTCAGATGCCTTGTCAATCAAAGAATGCCTTGTCAACCAACCAGAGGCAGCTTTGCAAACCCAGCAGCCTTGTCAACCAACCAGAAGCCGTTTGTCAATGCCAGCAGCCTTGTCAACCAATCAGAGGGAGCATTTTCACTCCCAGCAGTAGGTATAAAACCAGCAGGCCAATGGCCTGCGCTCAGGCCAATGGCCTGCGCTCAGGCCAATGGCCTGCGCGCTCCTTTCCCTCTGGATTTGACTTTTCCTCTTCTCTCCCCCCCCCCCCACCTAATCTCAGGTTTTTTGTTTTCTTTATTTCCTTTACCACTCTTTCCTTCTTTCACACTCTTCCAGATTGTGCAACGTTTCCTCTTTCCTTCCTGGTCCTTTTGTCTCCTGCTTTTACAGAGGTCAGCACAAAAGGAGGAGGAGGATTTCTATATGGTAAATGTTTCAAACTGGGGACTTCATCTGTGGTATGTCACAAATGGGACCTGCACCCAATTGTTGCAGTGTGTTCTGCTGCTTCTGTTTAGAGTTCCAGCCAGCTCTTCCCTCCAAGTGCATTACACAAGCACGCACACACAGAGACACGGGGACGCCCCATTCCATAATGATAATTTTATTCTTTATACCCCACACAACTGACTGGGTTGCCCCAGCCGCTCTGGGCGGCATCCATCATGTATAAAAACATAATAAAACACTAGATGTTTTTAAAAAAACACCCTTCAGTGTACAAGATTGCCTTCAGACGGCTTGGGAGTCGGAGAACTCCATACCCCCCAACATTTCTCCTTTGAAAATAGGGACACCCTAAGGAAAAGAGATTAACAGTAATCCTTCAAGTGGTTTGGCTATAGGTTGGTTAATGGGTTAATTGGTGAGCTATGAGGTAAAGGGGAGGGTCAGATGCCTTGTCAATCAAAGAATGCCTTGTCAACCAACCAGAGGCAGCTTTGCAAACCCAGCAGCCTTGTCAACCAACCAGAAGCCGTTTGTCAATGCCAGCAGCCTTGTCAACCAATCAGAGGGAGCATTTTCACTCCCAGCAGTAGGTATAAAACCAGCAGGCCAATGGCCTGCGCTCAGGCCAATGGCCTGCGCTCAGGCCAATGGCCTGCGCTCAGGCCAATGGCCTGCGCGCTCCTTTCCCTCTGGATTTGACTTTTCCTCTTCTCTCCCCCCCCCCCCCACCTAATCTCAGGTTTTTTGTTTTCTTTATTTCCTTTACCACTCTTTCCTTCTTTCACACTCTTCCAGATTGTGCAACGTTTCCTCTTTCCTTCCTGGTCCTTTTGTCTCCTGCTTTTACAGAGGTCAGCACAAAAGGAGGAGGAGGATTTCTATATGGTAAATGTTTCAAAGTGGGGACTTCATCTGTGGTATGTCACAAATGGGACCTGCACCCAATTGTTGCAGTGTGTTCTGCTGCTTCTGTTTAGAGTTCCAGCCAGCTCTTCCCTCCAAGTGCATTACACAAGCACGCACACACAGAGACACGGGGACGCCCCATTCCATAATGATAATTTTATTCTTTATACCCCACACAACTGACTGGGTTGCCCCAGCCGCTCTGGGCGGCATCCATCATGTATAAAAACATAATAAAACACTAGATGTTTTTAAAAAAACACCCTTCAGTGTACAAGATTGCCTTCAGACGGCTTGGGAGTCGGAGAACTCCATACCCCCCAACATTTCTCCTTTGAAAATAGGGACACCCTAAGGAAAAGAGATTAACAGTAATCCTTCAAGTGGTTTGGCTATGCGTTGGTTAATGGGTTAATTGGTGAGCTATGAGGTAAAGGGGAGGGTCAGATGCCTTGTCAATCAAAGAATGCCTTGTCAACCAACCAGAGGCAGCTTTGCAAACCCAGCAGCCTTGTCAACCAACCAGAAGCCGTTTGTCAATGCCAGCAGCCTTGTCAACCAATCAGAGGGAGCATTTTCACTCCCAGCAGTAGGTATAAAACCAGCAGGCCCGGCCTGCGCTCAGGCCAATGGCCTGCGCTCAGGCCAATGGCCTGCGCTCAGGCCAATGGCCTGCGCTCAGGCCAATGGCCTGCGCTCAGGCCAATGGCCTGCGCTCAGGCCAATGGCCTGCGCTCAGGCCAATGGCCTGCGCTCAGGCCAATGGCCTGCGCTCAGGCCAATGGCCTGCGCTCAGGCCAATGGCCTGCGCTCAGGCCAATGGCCTGCGCTCAGGCCAATGGCCTGCGCTCAGGCCAATGGCCTGCGCTCAGGCCAATGGCCTGCGCTCAGGCCAATGGCCTGCGCTCAGGCCAATGGCCTGCGCTCAGGCCAATGGCCTGCGCTCAGGCCAATGGCCTGCGCTCAGGCCAATGGCCTGCGCTCAGGCCAATGGCCTGCGCTCAGGCCAATGGCCTGCGCTCAGGCCAATGGCCTGCGCTCAGGCCAATGGCCTGCGCTCAGGCCAATGGCCTGCGCTCAGGCCAATGGCCTGCGCTCAGGCCAATGGCCTGCGCTCAGGCCAATGGCCTGCGCTCAGGCCAATGGCCTGCGCTCTCCTTTCCCTCTGGATTTGACTTTTCCTCTTCTCTCCCCCCCCCCCACCTAATCTCAGGTTTTTTGTTTTCTTTATTTCCTTTACCACTCTTTCCTTCTTTCACACTCTTCCAGATTGTGCAACGTTTCCTCTTTCCTTCCTGGTTCTTTTGTCTCCTGCTTTTACAGAGGTCAGCACAAAAGGAGGAGGAGGATTTCTATATGGTAAATGTTTCAAAGTGGGGACTTCATCTGTGGTATGTCACAAATGGGACCTGCACCCAATTGTTGCAGTGTGTTCTGCTGCTTCTGTTTAGAGTTCCAGCCAGCTCTTCCCTCCAAGTGCATTACACAAGCACGCACACACAGAGACACGGGGACGCCCCATTCCATAATGATAATTTTATTCTTTATACCCCACACAACTGACTGGGTTGCCCCAGCCGCTCTGGGCGGCATCCATCATGTATAAAAACATAATAAAACACTAGATGTTTTTAAAAAAACACCCTTCAGTGTACAAGATTGCCTTCAGACGGCTTGGGAGTCGGAGAACTCCATACCCCCCAACATTTCTCCTTTGAAAATAGGGACACCCTAAGGAAAAGAGATTAACAGTAATCCTTCAAGTGGTTTGGCTATGCGTTGGTTAATGGGTTAATTGGTGAGCTATGAGGTAAAGGGGAGGGTCAGATGCCTTGTCAATCAAAGAATGCCTTGTCAACCAACCAGAGGCAGCTTTGCAAACCCAGCAGCCTTGTCAACCAACCAGAAGCCGTTTGTCAATGCCAGCAGCCTTGTCAACCAATCAGAGGGAGCATTTTCACTCCCAGCAGTAGGTATAAAACCAGCAGGCCAATGGCCTGCGCTCAGGCCAATGGCCTGCGCTCAGGCCAATGGCCTGCGCGCTCCTTTCCCTCTGGATTTGACTTTTCCTCTTCTCTCCCCCCCCCCCACCTAATCTCAGGTTTTTTGTTTTCTTTATTTCCTTTACCACTCTTTCCTTCTTTCACACTCTTCCAGATTGTGCAACGTTTCCTCTTTCCTTCCTGGTCCTTTTGTCTCCTGCTTTTACAGAGGTCAGCACAAAAGGAGGAGGAGGATTTCTATATGGTAAATGTTTCAAACTGGGGACTTCATCTGTGGTATGTCACAAATGGGACCTGCACCCAATTGTTGCAGTGTGTTCTGCTGCTTCTGTTTAGAGTTCCAGCCAGCTCTTCCCTCCAAGTGCATTACACAAGCACGCACACACAGAGACACGGGGACGCCCCATTCCATAATGATAATTTTATTCTTTATACCCCACACAACTGACTGGGTTGCCCCAGCCGCTCTGGGCGGCATCCATCATGTATAAAAACATAATAAAACACTAGATGTTTTTAAAAAAACACCCTTCAGTGTACAAGATTGCCTTCAGACGGCTTGGGAGTCGGAGAACTCCATACCCCCCAACATTTCTCCTTTGAAAATAGGGACACCCTAAGGAAAAGAGATTAACAGTAATCCTTCAAGTGGTTTGGCTATGCGTTGGTTAATGGGTTAATTGGTGAGCTATGAGGTAAAGGGGAGGGTCAGATGCCTTGTCAATCAAAGAATGCCTTGTCAACCAACCAGAGGCAGCTTTGCAAACCCAGCAGCCTTGTCAACCAACCAGAAGCCGTTTGTCAATGCCAGCAGCCTTGTCAACCAATCAGAGGGAGCATTTTCACTCCCAGCAGTAGGTATAAAACCAGCAGGCCAATGGCCTGCGCTCAGGCCAATGGCCTGCGCTCAGGCCAATGGCCTGCGCGCTCCTTTCCCTCTGGATTTGACTTTTCCTCTTCTCTCCCCCCCCCCCACCTAATCTCAGGTTTTTTGTTTTCTTTATTTCCTTTACCACTCTTTCCTTCTTTCACACTCTTCCAGATTGTGCAACGTTTCCTCTTTCCTTCCTGGTCCTTTTGTCTCCTGCTTTTACAGAGGTCAGCACAAAAGGAGGAGGAGGATTTCTATATGGTAAATGTTTCAAACTGGGGACTTCATCTGTGGTATGTCACAAATGGGACCTGCACCCAATTGTTGCAGTGTGTTCTGCTGCTTCTGTTTAGAGTTCCAGCCAGCTCTTCCCTCCAAGTGCATTACACAAGCACGCACACACAGAGACACGGGGACGCCCCATTCCATAATGATAATTTTATTCTTTATACCCCACACAACTGACTGGGTTGCCCCAGCCGCTCTGGGCGGCATCCATCATGTATAAAAACATAATAAAACACTAGATGTTTTTAAAAAAACACCCTTCAGTGTACAAGATTGCCTTCAGACGGCTTGGGAGTCGGAGAACTCCATACCCCCCAACATTTCTCCTTTGAAAATAGGGACACCCTAAGGAAAAGAGATTAACAGTAATCCTTCAAGTGGTTTGGCTATGCGTTGGTTAATGGGTTAATTGGTGAGCTATGAGGTAAAGGGGAGGGTCAGATGCCTTGTCAATCAAAGAATGCCTTGTCAACCAACCAGAGGCAGCTTTGCAAACCCAGCAGCCTTGTCAACCAACCAGAAGCCGTTTGTCAATGCCAGCAGCCTTGTCAACCAATCAGAGGGAGCATTTTCACTCCCAGCAGTAGGTATAAAACCAGCAGGCCAATGGCCTGCGCTCAGGCCAATGGCCTGCGCTCAGGCCAATGGCCTGCGCGCTCCTTTCCCTCTGGATTTGACTTTTCCTCTTCTCTCCCCCCCCCCCACCTAATCTCAGGTTTTTTGTTTTCTTTATTTCCTTTACCACTCTTTCCTTCTTTCACACTCTTCCAGATTGTGCAACGTTTCCTCTTTCCTTCCTGGTCCTTTTGTCTCCTGCTTTTACAGAGGTCAGCACAAAAGGAGGAGGAGGATTTCTATATGGTAAATGTTTCAAAGTGGGGACTTCATCTGTGGTATGTCACAAATGGGACCTGCACCCAATTGTTGCAGTGTGTTCTGCTGCTTCTGTTTAGAGTTCCAGCCAGCTCTTCCCTCCAAGTGCATTACACAAGCACGCACACACAGAGACACGGGGACGCCCCATTCCATAATGATAATTTTATTCTTTATACCCCACACAACTGACTGGGTTGCCCCAGCCGCTCTGGGCGGCATCCATCATGTATAAAAACATAATAAAACACTAGATGTTTTTAAAAAAACACCCTTCAGTGTACAAGATTGCCTTCAGACGGCTTGGGAGTCGGAGAACTCCATACCCCCCAACATTTCTCCTTTGAAAATAGGGACACCCTAAGGAAAAGAGATTAACAGTAATCCTTCAAGTGGTTTGGCTATGCGTTGGTTAATGGGTTAATTGGTGAGCTATGAGGTAAAGGGGAGGGTCAGATGCCTTGTCAATCAAAGAATGCCTTGTCAACCAACCAGAGGCAGCTTTGCAAACCCAGCAGCCTTGTCAACCAACCAGAAGCCGTTTGTCAATGCCAGCAGCCTTGTCAACCAATCAGAGGGAGCATTTTCACTCCCAGCAGTAGGTATAAAACCAGCAGGCCAATGGCCTGCGCTCAGGCCAATGGCCTGCGCTCAGGCCAATGGCCTGCGCGCTCCTTTCCCTCTGGATTTGACTTTTCCTCTTCTCTCCCCCCCCCCCACCTAATCTCAGGTTTTTTGTTTTCTTTATTTCCTTTACCACTCTTTCCTTCTTTCACACTCTTCCAGATTGTGCAACGTTTCCTCTTTCCTTCCTGGTCCTTTTGTCTCCTGCTTTTACAGAGGTCAGCACAAAAGGAGGAGGAGGATTTCTATATGGTAAATGTTTCAAACTGGGGACTTCATCTGTGGTATGTCACAAATGGGACCTGCACCCAATTGTTGCAGTGTGTTCTGCTGCTTCTGTTTAGAGTTCCAGCCAGCTCTTCCCTCCAAGTGCATTACACAAGCACGCACACACAGAGACACGGGGACGCCCCATTCCATAATGATAATTTTATTCTTTATACCCCACACAACTGACTGGGTTGCCCCAGCCGCTCTGGGCGGCATCCATCATGTATAAAAACATAATAAAACACTAGATGTTTTTAAAAAAACACCCTTCAGTGTACAAGATTGCCTTCAGACGGCTTGGGAGTCGGAGAACTCCATACCCCCCAACATTTCTCCTTTGAAAATAGGGACACCCTAAGGAAAAGAGATTAACAGTAATCCTTCAAGTGGTTTGGCTATAGGTTGGTTAATGGGTTAATTGGTGAGCTATGAGGTAAAGGGGAGGGTCAGATGCCTTGTCAATCAAAGAATGCCTTGTCAACCAACCAGAGGCAGCTTTGCAAACCCAGCAGCCTTGTCAACCAACCAGAAGCCGTTTGTCAATGCCAGCAGCCTTGTCAACCAATCAGAGGGAGCATTTTCACTCCCAGCAGTAGGTATAAAACCAGCAGGCCCGGCCTGCGCTCAGGCCAATGGCCTGCGCTCAGGCCAATGGCCTGCGCTCAGGCCAATGGCCTGCGCTCAGGCCAATGGCCTGCGCTCAGGCCAATGGCCTGCGCTCAGGCCAATGGCCTGCGCTCAGGCCAATGGCCTGCGCTCAGGCCAATGGCCTGCGCTCAGGCCAATGGCCTGCGCTCAGGCCAATGGCCTGCGCTCAGGCCAATGGCCTGCGCTCAGGCCAATGGCCTGCGCTCAGGCCAATGGCCTGCGCTCAGGCCAATGGCCTGCGCTCAGGCCAATGGCCTGCGCTCAGGCCAATGGCCTGCGCTCAGGCCAATGGCCTGCGCTCAGGCCAATGGCCTGCGCTCAGGCCAATGGCCTGCGCTCAGGCCAATGGCCTGCGCTCAGGCCAATGGCCTGCGCTCAGGCCAATGGCCTGCGCGCTCCTTTCCCTCTGGATTTGACTTTTCCTCTTCTCTCCCCCCCCCCCCCACCTAATCTCAGGTTTTTTGTTTTCTTTATTTCCTTTACCACTCTTTCCTTCTTTCACACTCTTCCAGATTGTGCAACGTTTCCTCTTTCCTTCCTGGTCCTTTTGTCTCCTGCTTTTACAGAGGTCAGCACAAAAGGAGGAGGAGGATTTCTATATGGTAAATGTTTCAAAGTGGGGACTTCATCTGTGGTATGTCACAAATGGGACCTGCACCCAATTGTTGCAGTGTGTTCTGCTGCTTCTGTTTAGAGTTCCAGCCAGCTCTTCCCTCCAAGTGCATTACACAAGCACGCACACACAGAGACACGGGGACGCCCCATTCCATAATGATAATTTTATTCTTTATACCCCACACAACTGACTGGGTTGCCCCAGCCGCTCTGGGCGGCATCCATCATGTATAAAAACATAATAAAACACTAGATGTTTTTAAAAAAACACCCTTCAGTGTACAAGATTGCCTTCAGACGGCTTGGGAGTCGGAGAACTCCATACCCCCCAACATTTCTCCTTTGAAAATAGGGACACCCTAAGGAAAAGAGATTAACAGTAATCCTTCAAGTGGTTTGGCTATGCGTTGGTTAATGGGTTAATTGGTGAGCTATGAGGTAAAGGGGAGGGTCAGATGCCTTGTCAATCAAAGAATGCCTTGTCAACCAACCAGAGGCAGCTTTGCAAACCCAGCAGCCTTGTCAACCAACCAGAAGCCGTTTGTCAATGCCAGCAGCCTTGTCAACCAATCAGAGGGAGCATTTTCACTCCCAGCAGTAGGTATAAAACCAGCAGGCCAATGGCCTGCGCTCAGGCCAATGGCCTGCGCGCTCCTTTCCCTCTGGATTTGACTTTTCCTCTTCTCTCCCCCCCCCCCCACCTAATCTCAGGTTTTTTGTTTTCTTTATTTCCTTTACCACTCTTTCCTTCTTTCACACTCTTCCAGATTGTGCAACGTTTCCTCTTTCCTTCCTGGTCCTTTTGTCTCCTGCTTTTACAGAGGTCAGCACAAAAGGAGGAGGAGGATTTCTATATGGTAAATGTTTCAAAGTGGGGACTTCATCTGTGGTATGTCACAAATGGGACCTGCACCCAATTGTTGCAGTGTGTTCTGCTGCTTCTGTTTAGAGTTCCAGCCAGCTCTTCCCTCCAAGTGCATTACACAAGCACGCACACACAGAGACACGGGGACGCCCCATTCCATAATGATAATTTTATTCTTTATACCCCACACAACTGACTGGGTTGCCCCAGCCGCTCTGGGCGGCATCCATCATGTATAAAAACATAATAAAACACTAGATGTTTTTAAAAAAACACCCTTCAGTGTACAAGATTGCCTTCAGACGGCTTGGGAGTCGGAGAACTCCATACCCCCCAACATTTCTCCTTTGAAAATAGGGACACCCTAAGGAAAAGAGATTAACAGTAATCCTTCAAGTGGTTTGGCTATGCGTTGGTTAATGGGTTAATTGGTGAGCTATGAGGTAAAGGGGAGGGTCAGATGCCTTGTCAATCAAAGAATGCCTTGTCAACCAACCAGAGGCAGCTTTGCAAACCCAGCAGCCTTGTCAACCAACCAGAAGCCGTTTGTCAATGCCAGCAGCCTTGTCAACCAATCAGAGGGAGCATTTTCACTCCCAGCAGTAGGTATAAAACCAGCAGGCCAATGGCCTGCGCTCAGGCCAATGGCCTGCGCGCTCCTTTCCCTCTGGATTTGACTTTTCCTCTTCTCTCCCCCCCCCCCCACCTAATCTCAGGTTTTTTGTTTTCTTTATTTCCTTTACCACTCTTTCCTTCTTTCACACTCTTCCAGATTGTGCAACGTTTCCTCTTTCCTTCCTGGTCCTTTTGTCTCCTGCTTTTACAGAGGTCAGCACAAAAGGAGGAGGAGGATTTCTATATGGTAAATGTTTCAAAGTGGGGACTTCATCTGTGGTATGTCACAAATGGGACCTGCACCCAATTGTTGCAGTGTGTTCTGCTGCTTCTGTTTAGAGTTCCAGCCAGCTCTTCCCTCCAAGTGCATTACACAAGCACGCACACACAGAGACACGGGGACGCCCCATTCCATAATGATAATTTTATTCTTTATACCCCACACAACTGACTGGGTTGCCCCAGCCGCTCTGGGCGGCATCCATCATGTATAAAAACATAATAAAACACTAGATGTTTTTAAAAAAACACCCTTCAGTGTACAAGATTGCCTTCAGACGGCTTGGGAGTCGGAGAACTCCATACCCCCCAACATTTCTCCTTTGAAAATAGGGACACCCTAAGGAAAAGAGATTAACAGTAATCCTTCAAGTGGTTTGGCTATGCGTTGGTTAATGGGTTAATTGGTGAGCTATGAGGTAAAGGGGAGGGTCAGATGCCTTGTCAATCAAAGAATGCCTTGTCAACCAACCAGAGGCAGCTTTGCAAACCCAGCAGCCTTGTCAACCAACCAGAAGCCGTTTGTCAATGCCAGCAGCCTTGTCAACCAATCAGAGGGAGCATTTTCACTCCCAGCAGTAGGTATAAAACCAGCAGGCCAATGGCCTGCGCTCAGGCCAATGGCCTGCGCTCAGGCCAATGGCCTGCGCTCTCCTTTCCCTCTGGATTTGACTTTTCCTCTTCTCTCCCCCCCCCCCCACCTAATCTCAGGTTTTTTGTTTTCTTTATTTCCTTTACCACTCTTTCCTTCTTTCACACTCTTCCAGATTGTGCAACGTTTCCTCTTTCCTTCCTGGTCCTTTTGTCTCCTGCTTTTACAGAGGTCAGCACAAAAGGAGGAGGAGGATTTCTATATGGTAAATGTTTCAAAGTGGGGACTTCATCTGTGGTATGTCACAAATGGGACCTGCACCCAATTGTTGCAGTGTGTTCTGCTGCTTCTGTTTAGAGTTCCAGCCAGCTCTTCCCTCCAAGTGCATTACACAAGCACGCACACACAGAGACACGGGGACGCCCCATTCCATAATGATAATTTTATTCTTTATACCCCACACAACTGACTGGGTTGCCCCAGCCGCTCTGGGCGGCATCCATCATGTATAAAAACATAATAAAACACTAGATGTTTTTAAAAAAACACCCTTCAGTGTACAAGATTGCCTTCAGACGGCTTGGGAGTCGGAGAACTCCATACCCCCCAACATTTCTCCTTTGAAAATAGGGACACCCTAAGGAAAAGAGATTAACAGTAATCCTTCAAGTGGTTTGGCTATGCGTTGGTTAATGGGTTAATTGGTGAGCTATGAGGTAAAGGGGAGGGTCAGATGCCTTGTCAATCAAAGAATGCCTTGTCAACCAACCAGAGGCAGCTTTGCAAACCCAGCAGCCTTGTCAACCAACCAGAAGCCGTTTGTCAATGCCAGCAGCCTTGTCAACCAATCAGAGGGAGCATTTTCACTCCCAGCAGTAGGTATAAAACCAGCAGGCCAATGGCCTGCGCTCAGGCCAATGGCCTGCGCGCTCCTTTCCCTCTGGATTTGACTTTTCCTCTTCTCTCCCCCCCCCCCCACCTAATCTCAGGTTTTTTGTTTTCTTTATTTCCTTTACCACTCTTTCCTTCTTTCACACTCTTCCAGATTGTGCAACGTTTCCTCTTTCCTTCCTGGTCCTTTTGTCTCCTGCTTTTACAGAGGTCAGCACAAAAGGAGGAGGAGGATTTCTATATGGTAAATGTTTCAAAGTGGGGACTTCATCTGTGGTATGTCACAAATGGGACCTGCACCCAATTGTTGCAGTGTGTTCTGCTGCTTCTGTTTAGAGTTCCAGCCAGCTCTTCCCTCCAAGTGCATTACACAAGCACGCACACACAGAGACACGGGGACGCCCCATTCCATAATGATAATTTTATTCTTTATACCCCACACAACTGACTGGGTTGCCCCAGCCGCTCTGGGCGGCATCCATCATGTATAAAAACATAATAAAACACTAGATGTTTTTAAAAAAACACCCTTCAGTGTACAAGATTGCCTTCAGACGGCTTGGGAGTCGGAGAACTCCATACCCCCCAACATTTCTCCTTTGAAAATAGGGACACCCTAAGGAAAAGAGATTAACAGTAATCCTTCAAGTGGTTTGGCTATGCGTTGGTTAATGGGTTAATTGGTGAGCTATGAGGTAAAGGGGAGGGTCAGATGCCTTGTCAATCAAAGAATGCCTTGTCAACCAACCAGAGGCAGCTTTGCAAACCCAGCAGCCTTGTCAACCAACCAGAAGCCGTTTGTCAATGCCAGCAGCCTTGTCAACCAATCAGAGGGAGCATTTTCACTCCCAGCAGTAGGTATAAAACCAGCAGGCCAATGGCCTGCGCTCAGGCCAATGGCCTGCGCGCTCCTTTCCCTCTGGATTTGACTTTTCCTCTTCTCTCCCCCCCCCCCCACCTAATCTCAGGTTTTTTGTTTTCTTTATTTCCTTTACCACTCTTTCCTTCTTTCACACTCTTCCAGATTGTGCAACGTTTCCTCTTTCCTTCCTGGTCCTTTTGTCTCCTGCTTTTACAGAGGTCAGCACAAAAGGAGGAGGAGGATTTCTATATGGTAAATGTTTCAAAGTGGGGACTTCATCTGTGGTATGTCACAAATGGGACCTGCACCCAATTGTTGCAGTGTGTTCTGCTGCTTCTGTTTAGAGTTCCAGCCAGCTCTTCCCTCCAAGTGCATTACACAAGCACGCACACACAGAGACACGGGGACGCCCCATTCCATAATGATAATTTTATTCTTTATACCCCACACAACTGACTGGGTTGCCCCAGCCGCTCTGGGCGGCATCCATCATGTATAAAAACATAATAAAACACTAGATGTTTTTAAAAAAACACCCTTCAGTGTACAAGATTGCCTTCAGACGGCTTGGGAGTCGGAGAACTCCATACCCCCCAACATTTCTCCTTTGAAAATAGGGACACCCTAAGGAAAAGAGATTAACAGTAATCCTTCAAGTGGTTTGGCTATGCGTTGGTTAATGGGTTAATTGGTGAGCTATGAGGTAAAGGGGAGGGTCAGATGCCTTGTCAATCAAAGAATGCCTTGTCAACCAACCAGAGGCAGCTTTGCAAACCCAGCAGCCTTGTCAACCAACCAGAAGC